>NC_141550.1:18165000-18345000 GCF_021556685.1 Rattus norvegicus | reverse complement strand
ATTGGGAGGGACACCTGCTGGTGTGGGGGAGAAGTCCTCTTCAGCCTCAGCTGCAGGAATGTGAGGCAGCTGGTCTCATGCATCCACAATCAAAAAGCAAAGCATGCTAAATGCTCACATTCAGCTCACCTTCTCTGTTTCTTACAGTCTAGGATCCCAGCCTAGGGAATGGTGCCACCCACAGTTCTTCCCATCTCCAATAACCTAAGAATCTTAGAATGGGCTAGGATGTGGTGATATGTTCTGATTGGTATGTTAATTAAGTGAACCAAAGGGGGCTTTTGATTGCTAGGCTTCAATCCTTTGATGGCCAGACTTGGTAGTTAGCCTCAAAAGGAGGGAGTAGCCAAATAAGAAGAAAGACTTTGGTGGCTAGCTTTAGGAATGTAAACTAATGGTTTTTAGCAGGGCACGGGGAATGGGGGAGAAGGGCAAGGCCTGTCAGAGCCTTGCTCACCATGCTTGAGTTGGCCAGAGTCCTTTCAAAGACTTTGTAGCATGTTGGATGGTCTGTATCTAGAACCATAAGCCAAAATAAACTTCCTTCTTGAAGTTTCTTTTACCAGGGTGTTTAATCACACCAAGGAAAGAGTAGAATGTCATTTGACATTCTTACAATATTGCTACGATTCAGTACAATTTGGAGCATGGTAAATATCTGATTGTATTTGAATATACTAAAAAACCTCTCAGCAATGAAGGGGAAGGGCTTTTTTTTTCCAACTATGGGTGTCTCTGGGGAACAACAAAGAAACCATGTCAAAAGACAGGAGAGCGATTCCAGTGGAGGAAAACATACGGAAACACTCCGTTGCTAAGTGATGCCTCCTTAAGGGAAATGCAGTAACGTCTTGATGCTAACACTGGTGGGAATACAATTTCAACTTACTTATGTTAGCGAGCCAGTCACCAGAGGTGAATGAATTCTGACTTCTATCTAACAAGAGAATGCACAGGTTGGTTAGGAAGAAATCCATCTGTTTTATGGACAATGATGGGCTTGACTTTTGATATCATTAAGTGAGTTAAAAGTAAATTTTGATGTAATTTAGGACAGGATAGTGTAGGGTAGAACAGGATAATGTAGGATAGAACAGGATAATGTAGGATAGGATAGGATAGGATAGGATAGGATAGGATAGGATAGGATAGGATAGGATAGGATAGGATAGGACAGGGCAGGGCAGGGCAGGACAGGACAAGAAGCATGAATAGAACACTCTCAAAAGTCCTTTATGCCACAGTTCACAAGTATACCACAATTATTTTCCTCTACGGTATTAAACCCTCATGTTCCAGTATAAGCCAGGCTTATAACAGGCCAGAGCAGCAACACACAGCCCTGTTTGTTTTATAATCCAATGTCCTGGTTTTTAACCTGACGTCGGAGTCAGTCACTCAGAAAGACTTTTAAACCCCCGGGACCCAGATCTCGCCTTGAACTAGTGCCTGAGGACAGGACATAGCTTCCATGCTTTCAGATTCTTCTAGATGACTCCATGGGCAGCCCAGCCTGAGAACAACTCCCATGGCCATAAGCCTGCACATGAAACTGAGTTCATCACCAGGTGAGAATGGCTGAAGCATTTGTAATTGTACTCCACAACCCTTTCTTGTAAAAGAGATTGCTAAAAGATTCCTGAGAAAACATTTTCAAGAAAGAAAAGGCACTGAGATTGTCCCCCTCCCCCCCCCCCCCAAAAAAATCTCAGAAGTGAAGAGGAGGAGATATGAGTGCTGTGGTCAGGGATGAAGCCTTGTCCAGCTTGTATAAGCTTAAGTGTGTGACAGCACATACCTTGTACAGTTGGTGGAAAGTTGGGGACTAAAATAAAAAGATCACAGCTAAAATAGAATGATGGACGGAGTCATATAAAATCCGAGACGCTACCCTGTTCATACTTTAAAGTATTTTTAGAAAGCCTCATAATTGACTAAAAATCTACCCAAGGAACCAAGGGAAATACAGAGGGAATCATTTCAAAATGGACACCAATGCCAGCAGTTATCATGATGCAATGAATCCAGTCAAACACTCAAATAGTGCCTCTTCCCTGCTCTGGGGAATTCCAGCTTTGTTGGTTTTTGTTTTTCTGAGGCAGAATCTGGTTGCATAGCCTAACATCGCTCAAACTTGTCATCTTCCTGGGTCAGCTGACCAAGCGCTGGGTTTACAGATGGATGCCACCACGCCTAGCTGGGAGGAAATGAACACGTGTTATGAGCAGCTAGAATGAGTGTGAGAACTCTTGAAAAGACGTATGGTGTGGGGCACTGGCATTCACAAACACAGGGGAACTCTGGACATAGGTTTGTCCTCCCCTGGCCCTCTACTCATCCTTCCAAGCATTTTGCGTTGAAGTATAAAAGAATAGAGGATGGACGTGAGGTGCCTTTGTTAACACTAATCTGGGAGCCTCTTAGGAGGCCAGTCTCTCCCGACTTGTCCATGGAATACCTGTGCCCACCACAGCACCCCCCCTTTACCTATTTCCCCCTACTTTATCACTTTTGAGGTCCTCTCTGGATAAACAGTTTTCAAGCACGTTTGTGCTTTGAACTGAAGCCCCCTGAGAAGGCCACACCCGTTGTCTTGAAGAATTAGTGGGCCCCAGGTTCAGTGAGAGACCCTGTGTGCCAGCTAGTTTCATGACATCTTGACACAGGCGAAAGTCACCTGAGGGGAGAGAACTTCAATAAAGAAAAACGCCTCCGTAATACTTGGCTGTCGGCAATCTTGTAGGGCATTTTCTCAATTAGTGATTGATGGAGGAGGGCTCAATTCATTGTGCGTGGTGTCACCCTGGGGTGGCAGTCCTGGGTTCTATATAAAAGCCAACTGAATAAGACATGAGGAGCAAGCCAAAAACTAGCTTCTCCTTGTCCTCTGCAACGGGAGGGGGGTGGGGGATGGGGGGGGGAGCCTCGAGGTCCCTGCCCTGCTTGAGTTCCTGCCCTGACTCCCTTTAGTGAGGAACAGTGCTGTGGAAGGGTAATGAAAATTAACCCTTTCCTCCCCAGCGGCCTTTGGTTGTGGTGCAATAATAACCCTAACTAATGCACCCTGCCTCAATAAATAAAATACAAAGAAATAGAGTGAGACACCCAGCATCCACCTCTGGCTTCCGCATGTGCACACATGCATACACATGCATTCCTGCACACAAACATGCGCACACACAAGCACACTCACACACACACAGAGAGAGGGAACCAGTAAGACGCCGAGTATCCACTCAGAAAAGCAATCTTCCAGGTATTTTAAAGCATTACAACGAGACCTGACATGACCACACTGTACGTGTGCATAGGCTGTATGTGACTGGGTCAATGTGTGTGGTGGTAGAGATCAACATTTGCATGGACGCATGTCTGGCTTTCATGAATTCCCGGGTGTTACTGCCTTCAGGTGGCTTTGATCTCAAACTCCCACCCCCGTGCCTCTTAGCATACCCTGGCTGCTTTTCACCAACTCGGTGAATTATTGACTAATTCCCCCTGTCTGGTCAAAGTTTATTGTCATCTCTGTTTCTGGACCGGGTCACCTTGGAGACAGTTCAGGAATCCACATTGCAGCAGCGTCTCTAACATTATGTGCCGAGCCTCGTGGAGAGGTATGGAGGAAGGTGGTTGAGTTAGGACTCAAATAATGTGCCAGTGATCACAGTGACCTGCCTCACTGAGGGCTGGAGGCCAAAGGACAGGAATGGCCATGTCTGTGGCAGGGAGCTTTGGCCTGTTCTGTGCAAGAGACTTCCTTAGGAAGCATAACCAAGGTGGGTTCATTTGCAGGTCAAGAGCTAAATTAGGAAAGCCCTAAGGAACATGAACAGAAGCAAGACAGACCTGCACACGTTAGCGTGGGCAAAAATGCAATTCATCTCTTAGTACCTAATGCTGCGCTCAGGGTTGTCAGTCTTCTGATGCTATTCCCGGTGAACGCAACTTAAGTGATAGCTTTTCTAGACTTCAAGGTAATTGAGATTTAGCGACATCTCCGTGCACCATATGAACACCATTAAGTAACCTGTGAATGCCATGGTTTCGAAGATTCTGCCTACCCGAACTCATTTGTAAAAAATACAAATCCGGGGCTGGGGATTTAGCTCAGTGGTAGAGCACTTACCTAGGAAGCGCAAGGCCCTGGGTTCGGTCCCCAGCTCCGAAAAAAAGAACCAAAAAAAAAAAAAAAATACAAATCTGTTTATAGGGTTCTTTTTATTCTGTGTTCTTTGTCTGTTTTGAAGCAAGGTCTCATGTCACCCAGGCTGGCCTTGAACTCACTCTTTAGCCAAGGATGATCTCACGGCTTCCACCTTCTGCGAGCTGGGGTCAGAGCCATGCACCGCCATGCCTGATTTATACAGTAGTGGCGATTAAACCAAGATCTTTAGTCATGCTAGGCAAGCACTCTACGAAGTGAGCTACCCCCTAAAGCCAGATTGCTATGGTGGCGGCTTTAGCATAATATATCGAACTCAAGAAAGAGCAAGGGTCTCAGGGGCAGAGTCCACATTTCAAACAGGGGCAGAGGGTGAAACATAGGCATTGTTTCGGGATGGTCACAGGAAAAATCCTTCCCAGTCAGAAAACCCAAACTGCTGGCAGTTTTATTGACTCACAGTTTCTGTCAAGATTCAGACTGCTTGGAGACGTCTGGCTTGCCGTTCCCTCATTGACTCTTGGGCTACCATTTTCTTTTAGTCTTCTGCAGGCAGACATCGCAAATAATGGTATGTTCCTCTTTCCAGCAAGTGGCGTTTGCCAGCAGGAAGCTTAAGAACCAGATACTACATAAAATCTTCCCGATGGTTGAAAAGAGCCACGAGTTCAGTGAGAGTTTTCCTTTTTAAAGACCTCCTGAGATGGAGCTGGAGGACTGGCTTGTTGGTTGAGAGCACTGGCTACACATCCAGAGGTCCTGAGTTCAATTCTTAGACCCACTCTTCATAGCCATTTGTAACTCTAATTCCCGGAGACCCAGCACGCTCTTCTATTCTCTTTGGGTACTATATACATGTAGTACATACAAGCAGGCAAAACACCCATAATAAAATGAAAACGACTTTAAAGACTTCCTAGGGATCCTAGATCTTAAAAATGGAAATATCATGATTGTCATGATTGTATCTGCTTCACCACTTCCTGTTCTGGGTTGTCATCTGCTCCCGGTGGTCTTCCTGTCTGCACATAACGCTGTGATAATTCTGCCAGTGATTCTGATCTTCCGAGTTGCCCTTGAAAGCAAACACTGGCCTCACTGAAAAGAAGCTGCCTTTGCTAAGTGGAAATTACAGGCTTTCCCCTCTCTTGAAAGCAAATAAGAACAAAACCGGATCCCGTGAAAGGCTGTTAGTCTGCGTTGATGAGGATGTCAAGCTCACAGAGTGTATTAGCCACTTGTAGACCATCACTTTGGGGATCCAAAGACAAGCCTGAGTTCTCTACTGTGTTACATGGCCTCTCTTTGCCTGCCTGGTTTATTTTCCTGATGAGTCAGTCTTTAGGAAAGTATCATAAATATTAATAGCTCTGGTGTCTTTAAAGAAAAATCTCTCTAGAGATTACCCAGAACAACATATTGGTTCATTTTATAGTGAAGACTTGGGAGTTCATTAAACACTCCCCCCAGTCATAATAAATCTATATACACTGACCTAGGAAGATGTCCATATTCAATGAAGAAAGCGAACATGGGCAGTGTGTGCTGTACAATCCTATTTAGATCTTGTATTACAGATGCCGTGCATATGTATGCTTGCATATGTATGCCTTTTACCACCTCCTCATTGCTGGATAACAAACACATGCCATCCTGTCTTGCTTTTTTTATTTGGATTTGGGGAGTGGGGGATGTCAATCTTTGGTCCTCGTAATTGTGAAGCAAAAATATTACTGACTAGACCATCTCTCTAGCCTTTGCAAAGTTTCTGATAGATAGATGGATTCCCAATTATCTTTCCAGTGTGTGTGTGTGTGTGTGTGTGTGTGTGTGTGTGTGTGTGATGCATTACAGAGAATATCCAGAAAGACAGAGCACATTCTTTAAAAGGAGGAGCTGTGGAGATGGCTTAGCCAGGAAAACAATCCCTGAGGGCCTGAATTTGGCTCCCCAGAGCCCACATAAAGCTGGACACGGTCATTCACGTCTACATAATCCCAGCTCTCTGACAGCTAAAGGGAAAGTGGAGACAGGTGGATCCCATGCACCTCTAGGGCCAGCAATCCTGCATAAGCGGTAGTAACTAAGTATTCTCAGAAGCACAGTGGAGGGCAAGGCCAGCCATCTGAGGTTAACGTCAGACCTTCATCTATGTACCATAGGATGAACATACTTGCACCCACGGGAAGGGGGGGAGGGAGAGAGATTTAGAAACTAGGTTCCCATTGAAGGGTCGGATTGGGGTGGTCGAGGAGAGGTTTAGGAGGGTGTTCGTGTATTGTTTTAATTTCCCATTGTAAATGCATGCTATGTTTGCTGTATTTCTAGAGAACAATGCATATTAAAACTTTGCAGCCCTTTAATATAATTTTATTGTAATTTTATTATAATTTTACTTTCCATAACGAGATAAGTCGCTATCCCTGTTCTGAACTGCTGAAAGAGTAGTCATTCATATAAAAATGGGAATTTTTTTTTTTTTTTACTATTGCCAAACACCAATGGCAGAGCCCAGGAAAGCGTTGTTGCTCAATAACAGCTAACAATCCCTCTCCATCATAAGATCAAAAAGTAATAAAAGCTAATCTCTAGCCAAGCGAAAATAATTTGTAAAACATGGAATATTATGAAATCAATTGCTTATTGAAGATTATAGAATGACCAATCAAACAACCTGAATTTCTTACACTGAGCCAGACTTTCACACCCCCATCTCCATATTTCCGTTTAGTTTTCAGCCTTGAGATCTCTCTCATGAGTCCTCTGCAGCTGGCTTCATAGAACGCATTCTCGGCCTTTGTCCTAATAGCTAATAGCCTGGTGTTTTTAAGGCATGAAATACATTTTACCACTGACACTTCTGTGGTTGGGCCACCAAGATGTTTGTGTCTCAGTAGATAAAGGTACAGATGCCTTCATATCCATGCCCTTTTACACACACACACACACACACACACACACACACACACACACGCACGTAATAGTAATAATAATAATAATAATAACAAAGTAAGCCTGATCTTAACAGATTTCAAGTTTTTATTGCATTTATCTACCAGTTGAAAGTTTATATTTTGAAACGTGCATTTTAAACTGTTTCTCGCCCCCGTCCCTCTCCCAGGCCAAGGCAATAAGTCACTTCTCCATTAAAAACGAAATGTCTTCCTCCAGGTGGGCACTACAGAGAAGCCACTGAGAAAGCCACCAGCCAGACTGAAAAAGCTTAAGGTGAAAAAGGAGGTGAAGGATTTCACAATCCAAGACCTAGAAGAAAAGATGCAGGCGGCAGAGGAGCGCCGAAAGGTATGAGCCGTGGGTGCTGACTCTGAGGAGCCGACTGCTGGCTCGAATGAGCATGCGCCAGACCTTGCCTATCAGCAGCCTGAGACAGAATGTGGGCGTGGTATTCTGCATTTCAACGACCTGTGTGCTGCTCGCACTGGACACATTGCTCCCCACCCCTTAAAATTACTTTTGAGTTGTGTGGGAATGAAGCAGCACCATGAACTCGGTTGAAAATTGTTATTCCTTCTATATGGCCCAAATAAATACTATTCATTATTCTGAATTAAGTCAAGTTTGGGAAACTTACCATTGGGGTTGGAGGAAGGAAGACAACCAGGGCAGGGATGGGCATTGAGCTAAGAGTGGGTTCTGAAGACCATCAGATCAGCTCCTGCAGTTTTGAGCGCCTGAACCCACAACCGGAAGCCCACCTTTCCTCAGGAAACATAGCTTTAGTCTGGTGTCCTTCGTATCTGCCTCCCAAGTTGGCAGCCCTGGGAACAAGGACTAGACTAGGAAGCCTACGAGGGCAAGCCCTGTGTTTTTGTCTCTTTCAACACGGGTTCCCCAGCAACCATCTGTTCCAAGATCGAGCAGTCCAACAAGAAAAACCAAAGTGCTCGTGACAAGCAATATGAACGGAACATGTACAAATCCAAGCCACCAGGGTCCTTTTCATTCTTTAATATTACTTTTCAGACAAAAAAGGAAGAAATAAGAAAAAGGCTACGGAGTGACCGGCTTCTGCCTACCTCTAACCCTTCGGATGAAACTGAGCTGGGCAGAGTGGAGGTTCCTTTTACAAAAGGCCTTCCAGCTGTGAGTGCCCCTGCTCTGGAGAAGTCCTATACACAGGAAGGAGAGCCACTAAAGAGGAAGAAGAGCGAAAGTGATGTGGCCCAGATGAACCGGAACTACTCCTGCACAGGTTTGGAGCTCGTGGAGTCAGACATGTATTATAACCAAGAGGACAACATATTCTAATACGCCAATTTAAAAATCATTTCACAAAGTGGTCCATACTTTCCAGTAGGTCTTAGTGTGTCTCACTGTCTTTAAAAAAAAATGACTATGTCTCTACTTGTAAAGACTTCTGCCCTGGGTTTAGGGATGGTTCTGTGAGCATCAGGGGATGGATTTTAGTTGAGTGAATTAAAGGCTGTACTTTTAAAAAAAGGGGGGGGGGTTGCTTCAGAATGGCTTCCAGCACTAGAGATCTTAGATTCGGAAGTCCCTGCCAGCTTACCTGAATTATGTTTGTGCCAAAAGAAATTCTCCCTTTTCGTTTCTGACCTTGGCCATGCGGGATGAGTCCTTCACCACGAAATGCATAGATGTGTATTCCATGTTGTTTTAATTTTCTGCGTGTTTCTTCTGTTTTAATTCTCTGCTGTTTGAGAATAAAGAAGTGCCTTGAGGTTGGCTCAATTATCTACATCATTTAAGGATTCTGAATCCAGTGGTCAAGGTAATGTCAAGTGGGAGGGGTGGGGATGGCGCCATCCCTCAGGTGAGCTGCCCTGGCTCACCCTTTCCATGGGAAACAAAGGAAAACAAAGTAACAGAATTGTCTACAGTACTACTCATTATTCATGCTGAAGGAGAAAAACTCTGATTAGGGGAAGAGTAGGAGGAGCTCCAGGGGCTGAAGATCCACCCCATGCTTCTGCTTTTCCCTCAGGCTCTCTGAGCTCAGGAACCTCCTGCATTCATCTTACTAGAATTATGTCTTGGGTCTCCCCCACCCCTTAATCACCTACATCCAGTCAAGAACCCGATCTTCCAAGTTTACATTCTGAAGATCTGGTCCATCCATTTTTTCACATGTTTCTCCTGGTCCCTACCTTATCCATCACCATCCAACAGTTTTCCCAGCCTCTACACAACCAAGGTCTGTTTTAAGACCTCTGTTCCGCCATTTCTGGCCCCTACACCTAAACTGTTAAAATAAAAATACATATTGCCTGTGTCTGTGGCTCGTTTGGATAGTGAAGTCCATTCCTAACTGGAAGATCACTGGTTTGCTTCTGCTCTTGGGCTGGCGTTGTAGCCTCGTTTGAAGAGTGCTTGTCTGGTATACACCAATCCAGGATTCCATCCGCAGCATTACACAAACCAGGCATGGTAATACATCCCCATAACTGAGCATCTGGACAGTGGAAACAAGAGGATCAGAAGTTCACGGTCGACTTCTGCTACATAATAAATTCAAGGTTAGCCTGGGCTACATGAGACTACCAAACAAACAAAGCAGGCTCTGAATTGCTGGTAAGGTACTTAGACTTTACATTTTACCCAAATTGGACTTCTCCTAGTTCCTTGGAATCAAAACACACACACAACACACACACACACACACACACACACACACACACACACACACGCCTATTGGTATGTGCATATGCATACCTTATGTTCCTTTTCCCTTTATGGCTATTGAATGTCTGTGTACTGGCTGGTTCTGTGTGTCAACTTGACACAAGTTGGAGTTATCACAGAGAAAGGAGCCTCCCTTGAGGAATTGCCTCCATGAGATCCAGCTGTAAGGCATTTTCTCAATTAGTGATGAAAGGTGGGAGGGCCCATTGTGGGTGGTGCCATCCCTGGGCTGCTATTCCTAGGTTCTATAAGAAAGCAAGCTAAGCAAGTCAGGGGAAGCAAGCCAGAAAGTAACATCCCTCCATGGCCTCTGCATCAGCTCCTGCCTCCAAGTTCCTGCCCCATGTGAGTTCCAGTCCTGACTTCCTTTGGTGATGAACAGCAATGTGGAAGTGTAAGCTGAATAAACCCTTTCCTTCCTAACTTGCTTCTTGGTCATGATGTTTTGTGCAGGAATAGAAACCCTGACTAAGACAGTCTTCCTGATTCTCTTGTGTCATCTCAGAGGTCACTTTCTCAACCCCTGCTCAGTTCTTGACCATCTCTCTTTGTCTCTCACTTTCACACTTATCATTCTATGTAGAAATGGGCCCCGGCAGATGTCTATCTTTGACAGTAGATTATTTTCAGTTCCTGCAAGGCAGAGCAGTGGTTGTTCTGTGACAATACTTCTGTCTTTTGGATCTTGGAGAGTTTGGGGTACAAAGCAAGTGAGGTGTAAATATTTTTTAGTGCAAATACGTCTTCCAGAATCAGGAGTAGCCTTTCCCACTGTGATCCAGCAGCTGGGGACAGTCCTGACTTGATCTGGGGACTTCTAAGCATCTCCCATTTGCCTTCCCTTTGGAATTTTGCATAAACTTCAGGTTTCTCCTTGTTCAAGAACTTAGATATCCTTAGGCCACTGAGATAGCAGGCAAGGAGGTCATTGTAGAATCAATACCAGTCAAGTCAGCAGCTACTCCGGTATGACTTTGGAAAGCTATAGAGACTTTGTGTCTCTGTCTTGTCTGCTCACTGCAGATACTTTCCACTAGAGAGATGCATCAAATGAAACGGTGTACTTAACAATGCACTGTAAACTAGGATATGCCCCAATATTTATAGAGTATTATTTCATTAAAGCCGCGCATGAGCAACACAATGTTTTATTATCCATCCTGGGACTCCTTCTGAGAGAGTGTGTTCCCATAATGACAGTTGCCAATCTCACAAAATGGTCTCGTGGCTGAAACAATTGCACAAGGAGACAGGGCACACTGAGTATCACTCTCGTGTCTATGAATAACGTTTAGATAGCCGTATTATACTATATCCAGCCAAGCATGTGGTACCTGCGAGTAAATCCACAAACTCCATAAATATGGAAATAATAGTTTTTCCTGAACTCCTGTGCTCTGGTTTGCAGTTCTTTAGGAGGCTTGAATGACATGTTTGCTGAACTGAAACACAACAGCGATTCCTCTGTGCTGTGGAGTTTTCATCTGGGGACTCAGCTAACTGCGGGGAGAAAGTATTCAGAAAGCAAATAGCATCTGTGCTGAGCATATACAGCCATTTTTCTTGCTATCATTCCCTAAACTATACAGTATGGTAGATGTTTATAGGGCATTTACATCGAATGAGTCACACTAAGTAATGTAGAGATGATTAAAGAATGCCAAGGGATGTATGCAGGCACACACCATCTTGCATGAGGGAGAAGGCATCCTTAGCTTTCAAGGCCCAAGGGTGGCTCTAGATCCAGCACTCCCATGGATGCAGAGGGATGACAATGTAGTGTAAAGGTGAACATCATCATTGTCACCCTGTCTTGAAAATCACTCTACTTAACATAAAGTTGAACATGCAAAAAAGTAGCAGAAGCAAAACCTTTATGGTAGAGTATAGTTCTTAGTGGGAACTTGGCGAGGCATGTGAACTTTGTGTCTCCATAAAGACTCTTGAATAATAACTACTTACGTTCTTAATGGCACCATTCACATCTGCAAGATGGGAAGAGAGTTGATTGGAACATCCAACAGAGAAACTATCTATAAATGCTTTCAGTAAACATTATTTAAGGTATAGATACACCAGTCTTAAGACTCTCAAGTTGACCATTTTTAGACAGAGAAAAAATATTTTTCTTTAATTTCCTTATTCATATCTGCTCATTAAAGCTTGTGTTTGAATAAATAATTCTTGAAACATTCTCCAGGAACTTGTTCCCACTCAAGCCAGAGAGCAGTTAGACTGACTGCAGACCTTCACCTCTCCCTCAACTCCTTCAAATACAATCAAACCCCCAGTCTCATCCTTGGCTCTGGAAAAGATCACCTACTGGGAACTCCCCTTCCTCTCTGTTTCCATCTGCAGTCCATCGCACAGATCTCCCCTCTAAATGTCCCGCCCTCTGCCCATTGCTTTATCCCAGCCCCAACCCCAGCAGCCCCTCCCTGGAACCCACAGGCCCCTCCAGCCAATGGAGAGGTAGAATAACTGTAGATCTTCTCCCCCAGCCCTTCCAAGTTTAATCCCCCAGTCTCCAGATCCACCTGCTTCACTTGGCTCTCCTCACCCTCTGACCTCATTCCCAGGGGATTAAGCAGATCGTGGTGGAACACCCTGCTTTCCTCCTTCCTGTAGACCCCCACCCCAGTAACCCATTCCTAGCTCATCCCCATTTTTACCTGACAGTTCTTAATCTAGAAACACATTTTACCTGGGACCCCCAGTGGCCACACCAATCCCAGAATAACATGCAACACACCGCCATCACTCTCCTAAGAACCAGAGAGAGCAACAGAAACTAAAGAAAAAAATACCACTCAACAAAGACAAGACCAGCTAGCAGTACCTAGAATTAGTCTTCCCAAATGCAGATGCCTGGACTCCAACATAAAAACATAACCAGTAATGGCCAGGACAATATGTCTCCACTAGAGCCCACAGTATTTCCTGAGTATTGCAGAATAGCTGAAGCAAAAGAAAGGGACCTTAAAATAGCCTTTATGACTGTGGTAGAGATCCTTACAGAGGAAACAAATATACCCCTTAACAAAATCTATGAAAACACACACAGCAGAAAGAGATGAAGAAAATGCTTCAAGACCAGAAACTGGAAAGGGAATAAAGAAAACACAAACTAAGGGGGGAAAATTCTAAAAATAGTATAAATAGAGGAAAGGAGAAGAAACACAGGACACAGAAAATACTTTCAACAAAAATCATAGAAGAAAATTTTCCTAACCTAAAGAGATGTCTATCAAGGTAAAAGAAACATATAGAACACAAAATATACTGAGCCAGAAAAGAAAGTCCCTTCAGCACATAATAAAATGCTAAACACACAAAATAAAGAAAGAATATTAAAAAGCTGCAGTGGAAAAGACAAAAATAACATATAAAGGTAGACCTATTAGAATTATACCCAACTTCTCACTGGAAACTCTAAAAGACCGAAGATCATGGACAGATCTTCTAAAGAATCTTAGAGACTACAGATACACTAGTATGCTATATATAGTATGCTACTATAGCCAACCAAACTTTCAATCACAATAGATATATAGAGAAAAATATTCTGAGATAGAACCAAATTTAAGCAGTATCTATCTGTAAACCCAGCCCTACTAAAGGTGCTAAAAGGAAAACTTCAAACTCAAAAAGATTAACCACACCCAAGAAAATGCAAGGAGTAAATAATCCCAGACCAGCAAATCAAAAGAGGAAAAAAAACGCACACCACAAAAAACAAAATAGCAGGAATCAACAAATACTACTCACTGATATATCTCAGTAGGGAGGGTCTCCACTGAAAAAGATAAAGAATAAAAAAGAATAGCTGTGAGAACACGACCCATCCCATAGTCGCATCCAAGAAATATACCCTAACATCAAGGATAGACATCCCCTCAAGGTAAAAGAATGGAGAAAAGACATTCCAAGCAAATGGACCTAAGAAGCAAGGTGGGGTAGCCATTTTAATATCTGATGAAATAGACTTTAAACTGGACTGATCAGAAGAGATAGGGAAGGACACTTCATACTCATCAAAGAAAACATCTACCAAGAGGATATTATACTTATTAACATCTACACACCAAATACAAGGGCACCCAAGCTTATAAAAGAATGACTAACAGCTTAAATGACATATTGACCTTCATACACTGATAGTAGGTGATTTTGATGCCCAGTTCTCACCAATAGACAGGCCATCCAGACAAAAACCAAGCAGAGAAATGCTGGAGCCAAGAGATGTTATAAACCACATATACGTAATATATTTACAGATCATTTCGCTCAAACAGAAAAGAATATGCTTTCTTATTAGTTCTTCATTGAACTTTCTCCCAAATTAACAACATACTTGGACACAAAGCAAATCTTAAAGCTGAAATAGTTCCCTGCATCCTATCTGACGACTATGATTTAAAGCTGGATATTATCGACAAGAGAAACAACAGAGAGATTGCAAATTCATGGAAACCGACAACTCAATATTGAGTGAAAAATGAGTCAAGACAGAAATTTAGAAAGAATTTAAAAAGTTCCTAGAATTGAATGAAAATTAATACACAATAAATCCAAACTTATAGAACACAATGAAGGTGGTACTAAGAGGTATGCTATTGTACTAAATGTCTACCTTTTAAAAAAAAGAAAAAGATATCTCATACTAGTAAACTGACAACACACATAAAGGAGATTGGGGGTTACAAATTAAAAAGGATGAAATCAAAGTATCTTTACTTTCAAATGATATGATAGTATAAGTTTAAGTGATCCTAAAATTTTCACTAGGAAATTCCTACAACTAATAAATACTATCAGCAAATTAAAGAATTCATTAAAAAAATAAATACTATCAGCAAAGTAGCTAGATACAAAATTAACTCACGAAAGTCTAACTAACCCTCCTGGACGCAAATGCTGAATGGTTGGAGAAAATATCAGGGAAAAAAAAAAACCTTTCACAACAGCCTCAAATAATACAAAATATCTTAGGGTAATTCTAACAAAGTAAGCTAACAACATAGATGACAAAAACTTGGAAGACAAAAGGAGATGTCAGAAGATGGCAAGACCTTCCATGCTCGTGGATCAGGGGGATTGGCATAGTAAAAGTGGCCATCCTACCAAAAGCAATCTATAGATTCAATATAATACCCTTCAAACTTCTAACACAATTCTTCACAGATCTTGAAAGGATAACTTTCAGCTTCATATGGAAGCTCACTAGATAGATAGATAGATAGATAGATAGATAGATAGATAGATAGATAGATAGATAGATAGATGATAGATAGATAGATAGATAGATTGATAGATAGATAGAGCCAGCATTGCTAAAACAATCCAGAATAATAAAAGAACTGTGGAAGGTCTCATCATCTTTCTTGAGGTTATACTATGGAGCTATCATAATAAAAACAGCATGGTGTACATACACACACACACACACACACACACACGCACGCACACGCACACACACATACACACATGACAGATTGATCAATGGAAACAAATTGAAGACCCAGCCCTTTAGACATATCTTTGGATTCTATAAGGTAAATAAAATGGAAGAGTTAATTTGGACTAACCAAATCAAATTAATTATGTAGTTAAAATTAATGGTAGTTAATTATGTCTACCGTTGCTAAAGAATTTTCATCCTCACAAAAGTGATCTGGCAGTGTGAGTGACTGTCCAATTAGCCCAGATGACATGAAACCTGTCACTGTTAATTTTGATTGCTAGTTTGAGTGGATTAAGAAATACACAAGACGGGTTGGGGATTTAGTTCAGTGGTAGAGCGCTTGCCTAGCAAGCGCAAGGCCCTGGGTTCGGTCCCCAGCTCCGAAAAAAAGAAAAGAAAAAAAAAAAAAGAAATACACAAGACATTGATGATACATATCTTGTGGTGAGTGGGTGATGTTTCCAGAAGGGATTAACTGAGAGGCAACAATAGCCCTGTTTGCAATAGGTGGCAAAACAGCTGAGTCCCTGCATTCTACCCAGTCTGCTTCCTAATTCTCTCAGATGTGAGCTGCCCAGCTGCCAAGGTGGACCATGCTTCCAAATTATGCACCAGAGTAAAGCCTTCTTCATTGAAGTTAGTTACTTCTTATTGGGTACTTGAATTATTGGGTACTTATTGGGTAGGAAAAAAGTGGGGAATATAGGAATATAAGGCTATTAACCTTTCAGTTCTCCAATGAATGGGTATTTGTGCCTTTGTCCTTCTACACTTGTCTGCAGCAAGGCCCTTGAAAACACACGACAAAGAAGAACAAAGTAAGGAAACATCACTAGTTACGGCTGAGATAAATTTAGAGACAATCTGAGCTAAGGGGAGCAATTTCTAGCAATTTCTTCACTGGGAAGATGCCCATCTCCATCACAACACGTTGAATGGAAAATGGGAAAAGTAATATCCTTGGACCATTTTGGTTAAAGTGCTATATTAGCAATTGAATTTTGCTCACTTTAATCATTGCCTGCTGGTTTACATTATCCAAGAGCATTTCAAGGCCCATATAAGCTGCCCACTGCTGAGATGTATATAGCCAGAAAAGGAAGAAAACTTATGCTTTTATTGAGGGATATGAGGGTCCTGGATATACCCCTAGAGAGCCTTCCAGCAACAAGCCTGCATGAGTTATCCAACAAGTGACTGCTGATTAACTATTTTCCTCTGTTTTAGCTGAAAATTTTGGAATTATTTCAGCTACCACCTGTGATGGTTAGTTCTGTCAACTTGAAGAAATCTGGGATCTCTTAGGAAGAGTTTCAATGAGGGATTATCTATATAGAGTTGGCCTGTGGGCATGTCTTAATTAAGCTAATTGATGTGGAAAATTCCAGCCCACTATGAGCAGCACCATTCCCTAGGCAAGAGATTCTGGACTGTGTAAGAGGGGATGAATTGAGCCAACTATAAGCGGGTAAAAATATATGCATCTATTTCTCTCTACTTTTGTTTGTGGGTGTGATATGATTAGCTGTTTTAAGTTCCTGCTCCTTTGATTTCTCATCAGTGATGGACCCAAAACTATAAATTCCTGTCTTTGCTTAAATTGCTTTTTGTCAGGGTATTTTAACACAGCAATATTTCTGAAACTATAACACCACCCTCTTATTCCCATTCATGCTGTTAATGTACCTGTAGAATATTCTATTTTATTCCTGAGACCAGTTAGCAACTATATTTGTGATGAACCAACAATCTATTTTTATTACAATTTCAGATAGACTATTATATTAGTGTTTAATCATTTTGTTTCTCATCTCTCGCTCTCAATCTATTTCTCTCTCTCTCTCTCTCTCTCTCTCTCTCTCTCTCTCTCTCTCTCTCTCTCTCTCTCTCTCTCTCCTCTCTCCTCTCTCCTCTCTCCTGAGATGGAGTCTGACTATGTAACACTGGCTGGCCTAAGACTCACTGAGATTTCCTTCTTTCTGCTGCCTGATTTCTGAGGTTAGATATACAGGCCACCATGCTTAGTTTTGTTTTTTGAATGTCTGTGGGAGTTTGTAGTTTAGTTACAATATATCCTTTAACAAATGTCTCTTTTAGCATCATCCATAAATTGTAGTATTCTCTTACACTACTTTCTTTGCAGGTGAGCGGGGATAACTTGGCTGGGTATAAAACTGTAGTTCTTTTCTCTCAGAAGAATACAGCTCCAATTCTCCCAGCTTCTATTGTCAGATATGTGAATTTCCATGCCAATCTTTGTCTTTTTTAAAGCAGTAATTTGTTCTATATGTCTGAAATTTTAATGACTTTCTTATTTGCATTCAAGAATTATATTGGGATTTGCCCAGACCTTTTCTCACCAACATTGTATGGAAATCAGTACTAGAGGCCACTATTTTTAAACTTAACTTGTACTATTTTCAAGTACTGTTTCTGAACTCCTAAAGCTTAATTATTGGATTTGATTTTCAGCCTGTTCTCCAAATACACAGTCATTTGTCTTCATATGTTGATTTGCTGTATTTCCTCTATTGTTGTGATTTTAAATTTTATTTACTTCATTTTATGTGTATGAGTGTTTTGCCTTTATATATATATACATCACACAAGTGCCTGGTGCCACAGATTAAAGAAGGCATCGGATCCTCTGGAATTGGGAAGGTGTGGGTGTTGAGAACTGAATCCCAGTTCCATGCAAGAGCAACAGATGCTCTAATTGCACCATGCCTGCCTGGACGCTGCCATGCTTCTCACCATGATGATAATGGACTGAACCTCTGAGCCTGTAAGCCAGCCCCAATTAAATGTTTTCCTTTATAAGAGTTGCTGTGGTCTTGGTGTCTCTTCCCAGCAATGAAACTCTAGCCAAGACAGGGACAGAGAGACAGGGACAGCTATATTCCAATGGACAAATGCTAAAAACATTCCTGATGGCTTAGAAGCATTTTTCTATTTGCTGTTTAATGACAGCATTTGTATTTGAGTTTTCTCAAATGTACCATCACTGTTTAGCAAAGCAATTATATTGCATGTTGTTTCTTTCTTCCACCCCCCCTTTCTTCTTTTCTCCCTTCTTTTCTTTTCCTTTTTATGTTTGAGACAGAATCTTTCGATCTTTCTAAAGGTCCAAGACTGGTCTTAAACTTCCAGATTTTTTTGTTTTGGGGTCAGCCCCTGAGCACTGGAATTAGAGGTGTATGCTGCCATATCTACCTCTTCCTGATACCTCTCTCCCCTGGCCTACTAATGGAATACATGATACCAGCATCAATGGAGGGACAGAACACCACTATCATTCCGGGGTGGGGGGGATGACTATAACTCCATTTTTCTCTTTCTATGAATTTCTGCTTTCTTCTATTTTCCATAGACCACCGAAAACCCAAGCTTTGTGGAAGGATCACCTACAGTGGAATTCACTAGTGATTCTTCTGATGAATCCCAACCCGCTGAGAGCTTTGCTCTCATTTGCTGGGATTGGAAATGTTCCTTGAAGTTAGCTGCTGGGATCTGTCTCCAGCAGGTGGTGCCAAAGGATAGTTAATAGAAGTCAGTGTTGCGGTTTGACAATAAATACATTTAAAAATTAATTGGCTTTTGCGGCATTTTGCATTTTTCTTTCTTTCTTTTGCACCTTGCCTGTGTTGCATGCGTGTGTGTGTGTGTGTGTGTGTGTGTGTGTGTGTGTGTGTGTGTGTGTGTGCTGGCATGTACAAGTGTAAATGGATGTGATCTGAGGACAACCTCAGATGTCCTGCCCCTTCCACCTTGCTTGAGACAGGATCTCTTCCTCACTGCAACGGACCTCAGGTTAGCTGGCCTCAGTGCCAGGGGAGTCCCCTGCTTTTGTCTCCTGTCTCATAGGATCACTGTGGTCATAGTCCAATTTCTGTATTTTACATCCGTTCTGGGAACCTGAATTCAAGTCTGTTCACTCGCACATCAAGTTCTTACCCACTGAGCCTTTCCCCCGGCAGAGCATTTAAAGTCTTTTCATTTAGTTAAGTAATAGTCAAAACTTGGGAGAGTCCATCTTTAGATTACTTCAGCTCCTGGACCACTGCGAACAGTCACCAACATTTATCTTGTCCCAGCACTTAAATAACCCATCCCAAGTTCTCTGTTTGACTTCCCCAACGTTCTCTCCTCCAGTCAACTCTTCAAAGCTCCCCTGGACAGACTGATGGCACATTAAATTGATTATTGCTAAAGGGCCAGTGGGTCCTAACAGAGCCTGGCTGTTGCCCTCGTTCATTTTTTCAACCCCATCCATGTTACCTGCAGGACGCTGCAGACTCCAAGGCCGCTGCTGCCCTTCACTCTGTGGAGACCCACAGACCTCAAGCTCATGGTCTGGCTTCTTCAGATTCATAGAGAAAACAGAAGCAATCGGAAGGCGGCGTTCACAACCCCCACATCCACCCACCTGCCTGTATTTGCGACCTCATTCTGCTCCTTCCTCCCCTCTCATACTTCCGATGAAAGCCCACCCCTACCCACTAGTTCCGGGTCATCGGCTCCACAAGCCTTCTCCCGAACTTCTCTGAACTCCATTTTCTTTCTTATTCAGGTTGCTCATCCAGGCCCCACCCCGGGTCTTTGCTTTCTGGCTGAATATACTAAAATACACTTAGCACACAGCACCAAAGTTCTTGTCTGCTCATTGTTCTCCGTTCGATGCCTCCTGTCGACTTTACCTCCACGATTCCATCAAGTCTGTTCTTTCTACCGTCAAGGCTTGTTGAACCAAAGGGACAGCTCTGCATTGTGCTTGATGGCTTACCATGCCCTCTTTCTCAAAGCATTCCCTTCCCATGCCCTCTTGACTTCTCGGAAGCTCACTGGATGTTCTGTGTCCTGCCTTGGGTGGGCCCCACACTTAGTAGTCCAGAACTTTCCCCACCAGGCGGCTTTTCATTTCTGTCTATGAGTTTATCCTTGGCAAGCTTGTGCAGTGTGATGGGAAAGACTATCCACACAAGAGTGGCTCCTTGCTGTTTATGGCCCTGCACATCGTCTACCCAGGCTCCTCTTGGCTTCTTCATCAGCATCTCAGTAGAATACATCTGTGGGACAGCTCTCTGTCTCTTCTAAAGGCTTTTCTCTCACAGAAAATAACAAACAGGAGCTCCCTGTGGTTCAGGACCTTGATGCTGTCTTTGATTTCTGCTCTCATTTTCTCTCCCCTGGGTATGTATGGAAGAAACTTTCAGATGCCATTCCTCAAGTACCATCCACCTTTTTTGTTTTTTGAGACAGTTTTCCATTGCCCAGTGACTGACAGAGTAAGGTAGGCTGCCTGACCGAATCTATCTCTGCTTCTCTCCTGCTGGGATTAGAAACATTTGTCTCCTGTTAATAGAAGTCATTACACCTGACTTACAATTTTTTTTTTTAGAATGTAGATTCTGGGGGGTGGAACTCAGGACAAGACCTCTACCGACTGAGCTGTCAGCCCCGCTCTTTTTTCTCACGCTAGCTAGCTAGCTTTAGTAAATCTTGCCAGGGCTCAATTTCAAAAATGTATTTGCACATAATGAGTATGTCTACCCACCTCCATCCACTGATCCTTGTGCCGGTCACCACCCTTTCTCTCCTGGCCAATCATGAGGGTTTTTTGGCTCATCTGCCAACCCTGTCTTGTTTCCTTCCACCTACTCTGAATATGACAGCCATCTTATTAAACTATAAATGTCTGAAACACCAGAGTTTTCCAGGTCAAGCCAGAATGGGCCCAGTGTGCTATGCAGCCATGCATAACCAGCCCCTGTTCTCGGACCTTGCTTGGATCGATTTCATGGCCACTCAGTCCAGCCATCACGTCCCTTGCTGTTGCTTCCTCACACCAGGGTTCACTTTACCCAGATGGCTTCAAAGACCATTCTTCATTCTCTTCTGGAGCAAGGTGCTCTTCTCAGACCATTTGGTTTAAAGCCACGATCTCTCACTGCTGCCACCATCCTCAAAACTGTTCCGACCATTGCCCACCAGCTCACTTCTGCCATGATTCTGTTAGCTGAACTCACTTCTCTCCATAGTGATTGGCACTGCCACATTGCACAACCAGAGAACAGGATCCATGCAGCAACTGGTGTTTGTTTTGTTCATGGCTGCAATGCCTAGGCCAGCAAGAGCACCCACACAGCACTGACCCTCACGCAAACCTGTTAAGCAAATGAATTAATCAATGATTACTCCACGCTGAATTAGCAATTGGATCCCAGGAGTCTTCTCGGCACACACAACATCACCCATTACTCCTGTCACGACACGCAGAGCCTTGCCTTTCCAAAGAACAACACAGGCAGATCTCCAAGTCCTTGGTCAATGTTTTATTGAAAGAGAAGATTAAAACTCAGAATAAACCAACTCATATGCTTCTGTAAATCATTTACGAACATACGCACTGCCAACAAGTACCTTCCCTCCAGCCAATTTCTATCTGAATGTACAACTCCTAATGCCTTAAATTCTTCAACACTGGAAATGAAAGATGTGTTTTATAAAACGCCATCCAGGAGACAGAGCAAAACTTCTCATGCTCAGAATCATTTACAGATTTAAGCTCTCCTCAGCCTGATCCTGGTTTTAGACGCTTGAAAATGGATGGCAGTAATTTGTATGTTAAATCATGCTGGATCTCTCCTGTAACTGTGCCCTGAGATACTTGCATCCATCTTAATAAAAAAAGGAGATGCCTTGCGTTTTCCCATCCTCCAAATTGCACCGTGCCTGATGTTTCAGAACTGAAGAGTTTTATTAAGTCGTTGCCCTGCTACTTGTCAGGTGAAATAACACGTCAGTTTATTTACTTCATGGGGTACCATGTTGTCTCTTGTGGCAAATACAGTTAAAATGCCTAGCACTCAGAGAGAACAGGGTAGGAAATAGGAAAATCACATTCATTCCGACATAGAGATATGGTGGCCTGAGGAAGTTGCTTTGAGACATAGTCATCCTTTTTATAGTACCTAACCGTAAAAGCAACCTCTGGGTTCAGCTAAATTGATTAAGGCGTGGAGCTGGCTTTTTAAGGAAAAAGGGAGCCATCCCTGCTTTTCATAGCTTGTTCTTGACTATCCAGTGTTTTGTTTTGGGGAATCAATGTTTATTTAGTATGTCGTGTGCTGGCCACTGTGGGGAGTCTCCGATATGAAAATAATTAAACGTGACTTAATTTGTAGGCGTCCAGCATCTATTCAAAGAGGAGAGAGCCAGGCAAATAGGGAGTGAAAGGCACACAGAATAGGAGCCTGGGGAGAAGAGGGAAAGACTGCACACCAGTGAGGGCTCTGTGAAGGCTCCATAAAGTGGGTGATACTTAAGCAGAACCGTGGCTGATAGGAGTCCACCCAAGATAGAAACTGGAGAAGAAAACAACACACAGACAACAAAATATGCAACAACAACAAAAAATAAAACCTCCAGGAGAGGATGTGTGCACAAAGCCTAGAGATGTGAGGGAAAGAGAAAGGTGAAAGATAGGGAAGTGTTGTGGGACCAGATCAGGGATGAGGTGTGGCAGAAGTGCTGCGATGCCAGAGAACTGTGCTTTAACAGTGTTTGGGCTTTATCCTGCAAAGCAGTCAAGCGTTGTGGGCATTAAATGATGGTGGTTGTCTTTGAGAGACGTCACAGTGCTCCTCTGAGTGTGGTCCTGGACCAGCAGCAGAGCATTTGGGAATCTGACAGTAATTCAGATCCTCAGACCCTTCTAGTCTTCAGGGCAGAAGAATCCATGCACTGGGCGTGGGGATCGATTGGAACGAAGTCTGTGAAGGATGCTGATGCTCACCCTGAACTGAGAATCTTTGCGCTGGTACCAGAGGGTGTGGATTTAATAGAATCTCTACAGACATCCCCAAAAGTCTCAGAACTGGGGATAGTAAGCTGGATCTATGCTCGGGCAAGTCAGGATGGATTGTGGAGTGACAGAGGACACCTGAGAGGTATGTACATGACTGTGGCTAACGTCTCGGGTGACTATCAAACTGTCTACATGAACAAAAACCCATCTTCTTCCCTCTAACCCTGCCTTTCTGTATAGGGAATGTGTTATGGCCTTCTCTTCCCCTCTAGTTCTCTCATCTTCCCCAGAGTTTGAGTTTTCTATTCATGGAAACCTTTCCCCTTGCAAAGCTGTTCAACTCTTTGCTCTTTAGGGAGTTTCTGGTACCTTCCCCCTTCTCCACAGAGGATATCTTCCACTTATAATATTCAAGCTGGCAGAAACCATGACTGTCCAAAGTAGACAGATCTTCATCCTGGCCACTCAATAAATCCTTTAGAAGGAAAAAAATGTACATGTTCAGGGTCACCCTCAAGGTAAGTGAATTAGAATCCCTGGGAGTGAAGTATTTGTAAAATATTCCCCCAGTGATTCTAATATGCAAGTGGCATGGAGAACTATAAACTGTATTTAATAAGGTCAGAAGAAGAGGTTCCAGGGCCTTGGAAGAATAGCTTCTCCTGTGAGTCAGATTCCCCCAAGAGATAGAGTCCTCTGGAGAGGTGGAGAGAATGATGCGGTTGTCCTTTCTGGCACAGATGCAAGACAAAGGCAGCTTCAGGGCTCTCCTCAGCAGGGAATGGGATAAAGGCAATTCTGTAAAAAGTACAAGTGCTCAAAGGAATAATAAGTGCTTATCTTATCCGTTACAAATAAATTAAAAAGAAGAAGAACTTGATGAGTCCCAGGAATCACAGGCTCATTCTGGAGTCCTGCAACATAGTATATACTGCTATCCATGTTACACAGCATAGGTATATGTAACAGATGGGGTTGATACATTTTATGTTTTCTTTATCAATCACAGATAGAACATATACATACATGAATATAAAATAGTCTTAAGGTCTACAGTCTGGTTGCTGCATTCTGAGGGATGGCATTCATATGTGTAAAACAATTTCCATTCTCTCACGGAAAGAAATTTCTAAAGAAACCAGCCCCACTTTAATTATAATTTTAGTCTATAATGTAGAAGAGGAATTGAACTAATTTTTAAAATTATAGTTTACTCAAAATAAAAATATGTACTGCTTTTATTTATGTGTAGCATGTATGCATGCAGTGCCAGCAGAGTCCAGAAGAGGAAGTCAAATGCCATAGAACTAAAATTAAAGAGGTTTTGAGCAGCCATATGTGTGCTGGGAATGGAATCCAGGTTCTCTGCAAGAGTGTCAAGTGCTCTTAGCCACTGAGTCGTCTCTCTAGTCCCAACTTTTAATCATTTCTAATGATAAGCTAATATTAAACTACAAGTGTTCTGCTACAATGTAATCTGCATTTATGTCAGCGAGTGTTGGCCGTTCAGTTGGTTGTGATGTGGTTTGCTCGCTGTGTGACTAATAATGATGGTTGTGTTCCATAGCAGAAGAATGGACTCTCTCTCTCTCTCTCTCTCTCTCTCTCTCTCTCTCTCTCGCTCTCTCTCTCTCTCTCTCTCTCACACACACACACACACACACATTTACCTCTCTGTTTATAAAATATGTGATTATTGTAATCTAATGACAAAGATTATACGTTCCAGAACTTGCTAATGTCCTCATATGCTCCTTTGACTTATATTAACTCCCCGTGACAAGCAGGCTTTTTTCATCCCATGCTACTCGTGGTTATCCCAGGGTTACCCGCAAGTCCCACAGAGCCTCTGTGTCTGTCACATTCCTCATTTCTGCCCTGCCCTCACAGTGACTCAGATAAGTGCCACCAACTTCCCTGTGCTTGCAGAAATGATTCCTGAAAACATTAGTTCCTAATTTTGACTGCAAATTAGAATCACTTGGGGAATCTTTATAATTCCCCAAACCCAGAATGTTCTACCTACCAATTACATTCGTCTCTAGAGGTGCAGTGGGGCAGCAATATCTTTGTAAACTCACATAATGATTCCAAGGAACACCAAGGGTTCTGTGTCCCACACAAATGACCCCAACCTCAGGCAGCTCACAGCAGATAAGAAATGAGATGTTCCCAACAAAGCACACTCTGAGTGGCTTAAAAAGAGTTGGTAAGCATGCACACATATAAGGAAAATCTCTACATGCAAATCTTTAAAATTTTTAACTATGTATGTTTTTATGTGTGTGTAGGTATGTGTACCTGAGTGGTTGCACCTGTGGAAGCCAGTGGCCAATCTCATGGAAGCTTTAGGTTGTAAGACATCTCATGTGGGTGCTAGGAACTGAACTACAAGTACAGTACATGCTCTTAACTGTTCAACCATGTCTCCAGCCTCCCCTTCACATGCACTCACATCTTTCTTAGCTATTGCTTTGTGCACCAGTGGAATCTATCTAAAAAAAACTTTTCTGCACTTAGTGTTTGTCATTATGAGGTAAGCTGCATAAAAACTAAAACTTGAGGCTAAAATATAGTTCAAGTGGGAGAGTGCTTGTCTAGCTTGAATGAAGTCCTTGGTTCCATCCCAGCAGCACATAAAACTGGTGTCATCATGCTTGCCTATAATCCTAGGACTTGGGAGGTAGAGACAGAAGGATCAAAATTCAAGGTCATCCTTTTATCTACATAGTAACTTTAGGGCTAGATCAGTTGATAGGAGAAAGGAAAAGAAAGAAAGAAAAAGAGAGAATCTTATTTAAAACACATAGGTATTAAGGTATGAAAGTACACAAAAGTAATCCTATCACTTAGGAACTTGAGGTAGAAGGATTACCATGAGTTCAAGGCTGACCTAGCCTACATAGTAAGTACTAAGTCAACATTGTAAGACTCTATCTCAAACACACACACACACACACACACACACACACACACACACACACACACACATTTACATTTTTGGTTTAGTCTTGTGCACTGTGTATTCAGAAACTGAATTCTGTGCCCCTGTCCAGCTGATCTTGGTATACTATATTAACCAACATTCTGTAAAGAATGTTCCGCAGTAGTCCTGATTGGCTAATAAAAGGTCAGGGTCTGTAACTAGGCAGGAGAATGAGGAAAGAAAATTGGAGATGGAGTAGAGAGTTTTAGGTATGGACCAGGAGGAAGGAGAGAGGAGGAAGAAGAAGGAGGTCAACACAAGACAGGACAGACCATGACCATGTGGTCAAAAGAAGCTTGCATTGAGGATATACATGAAACAGAACAAGACTCAGTTGTCAAGTAATGAGGCATTTATTTGGTTATTAATTTCCTAGTCAGGTTAGAATAATTCAGAACCTGTTCAGCACAGTGACAGCAGCTTGTGAATAAAATATCAAGTTTCTGTGTCTTTCATTAGGGAGCTAAATGGGAAAGAGTAGGGCAGAAATGCCCTATAATTAACATCAATATTTGGCGCCCAACATGGGGCAAAAAAAAAAAACCTCTAAGCATAGGGCCTGAGACAAATCAGTTAGCTAGACAAAAAGGTGGGCAAAGCAGTGAACAGATATTGCTTACTAACAACAGTCTCTGAGGCAAGCAAGAAAATCTGGAGAACCCATGTTGTGCACAAAGGCCAGCAGAACAGCAAAAGCCACCTGTCAAAGGAAGGGGACCATACAGCTCCAAAAGATGCAGTAAGACAAAAAAGCCCCAAACTTCTGAACTGGTAATGTATTAAGTTTGAAAGCAATAAAAGAAGAAAATAATAAAGTATTAAAAACCATTGAAAGAAATATTTACTTTGAAAGTAAAAGGGTAAAGTCTCTGAAAGGAGAGGTTAAAAAGTAAAACATTTTCTATGTTTAAAATGGAGAAAAATGTCAATAGCACAATGCATCTAGATCCTAATTATCTTTTTCAACAATAATTGCAATTGTATATATCCTTTTTAAGAGAGATCAAAATAAAACAGAACTTAGATAATAACAGAACTGAAAAATGGAAGGTAATTTAGAAGAGATTAGAGGAACTGGAACCTACAATAACATCAGGGAGAATAGTTCCAGATGAGCAAAAATCCACAGAATTATCAAGAATTAAAATCATGGCCCACAAAAACACAATATATTGAGTTACAAATCCATATTCTACTTATGATGCTACCTTAGAGCAAAGTCATACAATAGTCTATGCACTTCATTTTGTAGAGTTTGGAGAATAAAGATATGTACATATGCTACTCCATCATACTACTGATGCATATTCAGAATTCCAATTGACTTCTGCCTTGAATTCTGCAAAAGATGATTCTGAAATTATGCATTTATTAGAGATGATGCCTGTCTCAGAAATGACTTTACACACTGAGGAGGGTGATAGTCCTTCAACATGTGTAACCATCAAAATCCAACAATTTTTTTAGACATTTTACATATATATTTTGCAATCTTATGGGACAAGCAATTGCGGAGAGATCTGAGAGACTTTAAAAGAAATGCTCATAAAACAGAGGGGGGATGGATAGCTCCAGAGATAGATTAAATAAAGCTTTGTTAATTTTTTTTAAATGTCAGTGAGACAGGTAGCCCAGCTGCTAAAAGAAGGAAGGAAGGAAGGAAGGAAGGAAGGAAGGAAGGAAAGAAGGAGGGAGGGATAGAGGGAGGGATGGAGGGAGGGAGGGAAGGAAGGTAGGAAGGAAGGAAGGAAGGATGGATGGATTTTGGAATGGAAGAAAGGAAAAAGACGTTACTTTGGGGAGGAGTTTTACATATGTTTTCATAGGAAAAGAGAAGCTATGGACTCCTTACAATTTGATAAAAATCAGTTATTGCATGGAGAGACCTCCTGAAGATCTTAGCTACAGACTAGAAGAAGAAAATCAAGAGAAAGGACAAACCAGGTAAATATTGCTGATCCTTCTACATGAGAACAGCTTTGAGACTGGTTGAGGCTTAAACATGTCTCTAGCTAGAACTTCAACTATACATAGCCAATAAATCTTGTTAGCTACAGAGATCTCATGACTTACCATTACTAGTCCTTTCAAAGGACATAAATGGAATTTTATATCACAGTTAGTTGCACAATCCAAACTAGCTTATAAAGACAGACAGATAGATGCCTTCCCTGCTTAATTGGAAACCAGAGAGTCCTCTTTGATTGGGTTGTGGCTACTGTCCTTTCCATGCATATATTAATATATTATTACAGAAATGTACAATACCTGAAAGTTTATACACTTGCTGAACAAAAGGACTAGACACCAAAGAAAACAAGAGAAGTAACCATATTGGGGTAAGACAACCTCAGACTGACTGCCTTAATAGCTGTCTCATCAAAGCCTGCTTCCAGAACAGCTTCAAAAAAAAAAAATGGCTGACCCCAACTGGCCCAATATCACAAACTGTTCCCACCAGGACTTCAGGACTTCAGGATTCAGTTAAACCCTGAACTCTCTAAGCATGCAAAAACTGGACAGCCAATGCTACAGTTAGCTTTCTTAAGATTGCCCAACATCCCACTATTAGGTGGGGGTTGGGGGGGTAAAAGAAATCTTGTCTACAAAACAGCATGAAGTATTTTTAAGAGAATGATGCCCCATTTTCCAAAAAGCAGTAGATGGTTTGGGCTCATTCTATGGGTGATAGATGGTTGTTATTAAACATGGTCTGGTTGTAAGTTGTCAAATGGTGTTGATTGGGGAAAAAAACAAGATATAGGAGGTTAGACTCAGGGGTTTCTTTTCTTTTTTCTCTGTCTTCTTTCTTATATAGATAGAGAAAGGATAAATAAAAAGGGGAATATTGGAATGATATAGGAATACTAGGAATAAAGGTTAGATTACTGATTCTACTTTTAAACTAGACAGCATTATCAAGCCAAAAAACTTACATTGGTAAAGATCTTTGTACGGTAATACAAAATTGATGTTACATTTTGCTACAACATACTATGTATATATTTTTTCAACTTTCATTTGGGGTTTTGAACCTAGATCATTCTTTAAAATGCAATATTAAGTTCTGTCTTAGAGTTTTACTGCTGTGAACAGACACCATGACCAAGGCAACTCTTAGAAGGACAACATTTAATTGGGGCTGACTTACATGTTCATTTTCATCAAGGCAAGAACATGAAGGCTGCTAGTGGAAGACTCACTTCCAGGCAGCTAGGAGTAGGGTCTTAAAGCCCATGCCTACAGTGACACACATACTCCTATAAGGCCGCACCTACTCCAGCAAGGCCACACCTCCAAATAGTGCCACTCCCTGGGCCAAGCATACACAAACTATCACAAGTTCCAAGCCTTTCAAAAGCTGTTATTGCAAACTTCTTAGGTTATTTAAGAAATGCAAGTTAGCAGTCAGACAATCAGACTCATGGTCCTGTTAAATACTAACACATTTTATTCCAGACATATGTTTCTTGGGTTAAACAGATAGTAAGCAGATAGTAACAAGCGATGTTTGCCAATTCAGATATGCTAGATAGATAAGTGGTCTTCAAAAACCTCAGGGACCTACAGAATACAGCATTATACGGTGTTTTATTATTAAAAGGATTTCTCGACAATGAGACATGTCAGCTCCTGGCAACACCGCCATTCCACCTCAAAGATGAGGAGAATCAAAGAATCTCCTTGTGGAGATTTGCTTCAAATGTGGGCAAGCTGCCACTGGGCAAGAAACTGTCCTCGCTTCAACTGCAGACGGAAGCTCTCCAAAATGGACAAACCTGGTCACCAGAAAGTCAACTTCTGAGCTTCATCAAGACAAAGTAAGGGAAGACCTTCATAATTCCTGCTTCACGGAAAAGTCTGTCAGATATTCTGGGCAAGAGGGATGAAGACTGATGTTCCAATGTTATAGAGGAATTGGGAGGAACTGTTCAGGCAACCAGTTTTCTCTGTCATGTCTATACTGTTGGAAGCGTCTTGACCTGCACTTATAGAGTCCTATATACTCTGATAATATTTATCCCTCCTTAAGTCTCTGACAGGGTGGGCAGCTAGATAGTATAGTCTCACATGAAAAAAATTATGTTGTTTTAGGGTTTAAGAAAGTGTTCTAAACTCTAAGAAGATGTTTTATATTGTTAATGCAAGTTATGGTAGAGATTGATTTATATAGAGAACTCTAAATTCCCTAAGATAACATAGATAATAGAGTAATTTGGCAACTCCTAAATTGTCAAATACAAATGGATTGGACATTATGAACCAAACTCTTACTCTTAGTTTTCTTTCTCTCTTTCTCTTAGTTTTCATAGCTGTTTCCTAATTGTTCTTATTGTATATAGTTATATATTGTACATAGTTTATTATTTTAAGAGATAGAGCCTTTTATCAGACTAAAATGGGGGGAAGATGTTGGGGTTAGTCTTGTGTTCTGTGTTTAGAGGTTGAAAGATATGATCTCTCAGTTTCCTGTTCCGGCCGCCTGCTTCCATGGCTCCCCAGCATTACAGAAACTCCCTTGGGGACTCCAACTCAAGGTAAACTTTCTCTTCCTTGAGTAGATGTTGGTTGTGGCGTTTTATCACATCAACGGAAAAGCAGCTGATAAAATTTCACAACAAGAAATGCAATTCTTTGCCCTACCTACCCTCTCCTGAGGCATCTTTCTTAATTAGGGCTTTATTGCTGTGAATAGACACCATGATCAATGCAAGTTTTATAAAGGACAACATTTAATTGGGGCTGCCTTACAGGTTCAGAGGTGCAGTCCATTATCATCCAGGCAGGAACATGGCAGCATCGCTGCATCCAGACGGGCATGGTGCAGGAGGAGCTGAGTTCTACATCTTCACCTGAAGGAAGCCAGGAACAGATTTGGGCATCCTCAAGCAGATAGAAGGAAGATCTCCAAAGCCCATCCTCACAGTGACACACTTCCTCCAACAAGGCCACACCTTCTAATAGTGCCACTCCCTGGGCCAAGCATATGCAAACAATCACACATCTGAAGCTATGTTTACCTGTTAACACCCACACAGATTCACAAACTATTGGCTTTCCCATGTACGTGGCCCTGCAGTGCCTTTTTAGATAGACTCAAGTCCCACTTCTGTGACAGAAATGAAAATTCTTTCATGATCTGTATAAAAATCAGTTTAGAATGCTTTTCTTGCCTTTCTTCTTTTTCTTTCCTTTCCAAAATTGTTTTACAAAACAAAAGAGGGAGAAAGATGGGAAAGAAAAGAAGTCTTTGTCTAGTGGTGAAGCAAAGTTAGGGCCACTTGAGCAGTATTTATAACTATTATTCTATATTCTCTCATTAGAATAAAAAAGCTACTCTATATTTTTGTTGGATTTGATTGTGTTTTCTCCCAGTTATCAGAGCAACTCAAGGTTTTTAAAGGACCTTGAAGGCTTTCCCTTACAGACATTTAGTTCCTGTTTATCCAATTAAAGCAAACAATTAAATACGCCATCCACATATATACATCCAGACACACAGTTGACCTCAAGTTTTATTTTTGTATTTTATTTCCAATGTATTTTTATAGATTAAGGGATCTGAATGTTATGTGTTAACTAGTTTAACTAGTAAGCATCCTGATTATTGCAACAGAAATACTGTTACCCCTTACCCTGGACTTATTGGTATACTCCTAGCTAGCATAATGTGCACTATTGTGAGAGATGTGAAGTCCAGAAGTGTCGCTCAGGGAGGAATTGCTATCCGTAGTGCTTGTGGAAATTCCCAGGAAATAAGATCAGAATTTACAGTGGCATCTGGGAATGGTCATCCTTCAGCTCCCCTGGAAAGCTTGACCATCCAAGAGTCTCATGTCCCAGTAGTGCCCAGTGTTCATTGACTGCTAATCACAATGCCTGCCTTGTGTCTTTCTTTCTGTTGTGAGTGGTGTGAGAGACAAACACCTAAAATGACCTTGAGCTCTGCTGTTGTAGAGCAAGCTTGATATCAAGAGCTAGGGAAGGCCAAAGAGTTGTGTTTCGGGGTTCTGTTGTTTGTTTGTTTGTTCACTTTGCTTTGCTTTGCTTTCCATCTACTCCCATGTAGCCAGACTTTGGCTGGCTACTGTGTGGGTTTATCCATCTTTCTCCATCCCTTTTCATCCACCCTTTCAAGCCCCTAACACTGGATAGGAGAGAGAAAAAAGATAGAAAGGAAAGGGGGTGATAATATTGTTAGACTATTTCCTGCTGATTAGGAGCCGTTGTCGTCTTCTTCTTCTTCTTCTTCTTCTTCTTCTTCTTCTTCTTCTTCTTCTTCTTCTTCTTCTTCTTCTTCTTCTTCTTCTTCTTCTCCTCCTCCTCCTCCTCCTCCTCCTCCTCCTCCTCCTCCTCCTCCTCCTGCTTCTGCTTCTGCTTCTGCTTCTTCTGCTTCTTCTGCTTCTTCTGCTTCCTCTTCCTCTTCCTCTTCTTCTCCTTCTCCTTCTTCTCCTTCTTCTTTCTCTTCCTCTTCTTCCTTTTATTCTTCCACTACTTCTACTACTTCTACTACTTCTCTTTCTCCTTCTCTTCTTCTTCTTCCTCTTCCTCCTCCTTTCTTCTTTGAATTTGACTACTTAACAAACTGTGACCAACACCAGCCAACCACAAATCACCAACCCACCAACAACCCCATACACACACACACACACACACACACACACACACACACACACCCCTCTCGAGGCCCCAGGATTTATATACCCTCTGGAAGGTCCCCAGAATTCCAAATGTCACGCAATCACTGAAACTATCTGCAGCTAGCAAAATCACACACACATACCCCCACTACAGCATGAGGCAAATCATAGTCAGCTGATGTGGATAATCTAAAACAGCCCCTTATCCCATACCTGGGATTAAAACAAAAGCATAATCTTATAATATTTTTGTGTTTTTCAAAGAAACCAAAACTACAAAATTGTTGCTATAATCCTTGAAGGAAGAAATGCTATTTCAGAAGAACTAAATGGTAATGAATGAGGAGAGGTGACAGTAATGGCTCTTCCTCCCATTGGTATGGCCTACAGTCTAATTGGTATCTCATCTTGTGTCAGCGATACTAAGGCAGTTGACATTCACACCAGGTTCTTCTATGAGAATATCAGTGTCTGAGTGTTTCTGTGACACTCTTTCGGATTGCCTGCTTCTTCTCTCTTCTGACATCCTCTAGGAGCTAATCCAGCCATGGAAAGGATAAACCATCCTTCTCACTCCAAAAACACACTGGCCTTCCACCTTCCATGTGGAGCCACATAATTGAGTACCTTTTTAAAGAGCCACCCTCCAAACCATGGGGTTCTTGTATTGGCTGCATGATTAAATATGAAAGGAGAGAATCAAAGGAAACAAGCTATGGTTTCTAAAGGAGTACAATATTCTGCTCAAGACAAAGTTCTCATCTTTGGACATAGGAGACAGGTAGTCCTCCAGGTCATAAAAGCATACCCCAGCCAACTAAAGAGACCTCAGATTCACAGCCCAACAATAGAACACAGGGAAGCTGGAGGCTACAGCATGAACCTACCTTCCTGTAGCTAACATAGAAGGGGGCGGAGGGGGAACAGTAGCTAATGAGGTAGAGTGGTGTGTAAGTTCCTCCTTACACTAGAAAACTGGAGGAGTGCCAAGCACTTTATGAACCTCACCCTGTGTAATACAGTCATCCTAATATCCCAAGTGACTAAATCAAAACCTCGTGAAACTCCGACTCTTATGCTCAGCGACACACCTTGGGTTTCAGGCCTGCTTGCTCTCCAGGTCTCCATCTTGATGCTATACCCCAGACTGACATTTGGCCCTAATCATCACTTGGCATGATTTAGAATCAACGTAAGGAATATTCCCTTGATTCTACTTCCTATGTCTGCTTCCTCTTCCCGGAAGATGAGGAAGTGAGAAGTACCAGCCATATGCCCTCAGTCTGAGGTTGATTCTGTTGCCCTCTGTGCTCTACCATGGTGAACTGTCTCCTCCAGCTGTGAGCCAAAATAAACACTTCCTCCCTTAAGTTGCTTCTTTTGAGTATTTAATGACAGCAACGAGGAAATTAACCAATAAGTGCACCTGACTTATTTCACAATAGACACAATATATTTAAATAATAGTTATTGAGTCGATAGAGTCTCTTGAATGCCAAATATAGTTTACATACTAGCCACACAAGCTGTTAAACAGCAGCACATCTGACCTACCTTAATAAACTTAGACTGGAAACCTTCGTGCGGTGGTGTACGTTTCAGCTAACTACAAAAGCATTCTGTCAAAGGAAGTAAACAGTACACTCAAAGAATTGATTTCCTCAAAAGGAAACATGTGCATGGCAAAACCCACCAAGATTTGCATGGCCTTAATGAAGGGATGACTTTGTTTTAACATCAAAGATTTTGACATACTTTGAAGAACTATTCAAGGATGGAACTCTAGATAACAATACATAATGGTTCTTGAATCCAAAAGGGAATCAATCACCCTAACACCCAGCCAAGATGAACACAGTATATGCACTTCCAAGTGTTTCATTTTATCTCATATGTTATTTTCCATTCTTTTTTTCCAGGAATTGAAAAAGAATCTCTGACCAAAACAGTCTAAAGCAGAAAAGACTTATCGTGGCTTACAATTTCCAGGGAAATAGAGTGCATCAAAGTGAGGAAATGACAGTGGTAGGAGCAGGAAACTGGCTGATCACACTGAATGCACACTCAGAGCTCAGAGTGCAGCAAGTGGGACCAGGCTATAAAACCTCAAAGCAAAAGCGTGCCCCACTAAGTACTTCCTCCTCTAATACTGATCCACCACCTAAAGATTTTATAACATCTCTAAACAGCACCACCTGCTGGAGACCAAGGGCTCAAACACATGAGCCTGTGGGGGACATTTCCATTCAAGTCATAAGACTTTGCAATGGAAGAGAAAGCAGGCTAGGTCTGTTCTGGATGTACCAAACAAGGAAGTAACTTTGGGGTTGTCTGTGGTAGTAGTAGCAGGGTACAAGAAGAGAAAATCAGAGACAAACTTTTCCTCAAGACAGTGGAGCCTCTCCTAGTAGCTTTTCCCGGAGAAGACCTATCTCCCGGTCCTGTTTGCTTCCCTTATATAAGAAAGTGAAGCACTATTAAATCCCTTTTTGTGGGTACACTAATTTGAGTTAATCTTTTATCATGTTCAAAGCAGGGGGAAATCCAACCATGATTAATGTACCATTGAACTGAAAGAAATATGAACCATTTGTCTCAAGGAATTTCAGGGCTGTGTCAGAATTCATGCTTTTGATATCAGGAGGTCAAATGTCTTTGATGGAACTGCCAAGTGATCACTACCTTAAAAGGCCCCTGCAAGATCTGAGCAAGATGAAAGCCCTCAAAGGATAACCCTGTGTGGACCAAACATTTACATAAAAGGAAAGCATTTGGTACAGTACACTGAGGCACACGGTCTGGCTGGCCGCTGAGAGACCCACACTCTTCTGGGTTTGTTGTGAGGATGTCCAAAAAGCAACTGCATTTGGCACACCCCCAGATGTAGACCTAGAGAGTTTTTCTCTGCCATTCCTTAGACCTGCAATAGGCCAGCAGCTTCCATAGCTCTGAAGGGAACGAAATCCACTCCTTTAGGCCATGGAAGTTGTGAAATACGTCCCAGCAGTTGCGAGACACTAACCCAGTCCAGGGCTCTCCAGGAACCCCACACAGATCTACTTTTTCCTGTCTCCGTCCCTCCCTCACCTCCTCCTTTTCACCTCTGCACTCACTTTGTCATTCGCACACCAAAGCCTCCTTTCCTCAATGTGGTCCACGCCCACTAAAACTTTAAAGAACAGTAACTCCATCAAACCAGTTAGATCGTACCATTGTTTGCCAAAATATTACCAAATTTGGGGTCGTTTATTTGTGTATCCCATGGTGGACCTGAACCCACAGTAATCCTCCTGTCTTAGCCTCCTGAGTGCTGGGATTGCACATGTAGGCCACCATGCCCATTTTACCAATTTTAAAGATATGTAAGAACAAATGTTTATGGGGCTGGAGAGATTGCTCAGGGGTAAAAAGAATTTACCTTTTGTGAAGGACACAAATTTAGTTTTCCAAGCCTCAGGGGATCCAACACCTTTTGTTTCCTCAAGTACTTGCACTGACATGGACATCCCCCCAACATTCACACCACACACACACACACACACACACACACACACACACATACACAGACACACAGACACACAAATAAACCTTTAAAACAAATCATTAGCATTTCATATATGAAGGAAATACTGGATGAGAGACACAGTCTATTCATCTCTGAAGTCTCAAGGTTCAAGATTTAGGTGCCTTGGGATGGATGCCACAGTAGGAACCCACCCAGCTGCCTCCCACTGATCCAGTTCAAGGATTCTTCTCCAGCTTTCCTACTGTCAGGTCTCAAAGCTAGGACAAGTGACTAACTGAGGTGCCTATGTAAAATATCAAATCGGACCTGGCCTGACTACCAGGTTCTCCCAGAATAACCTCAGTCCCTAACTGTTACAGCATATGACTGTCATGCCCCACACCCTACCCTAAACTTCCCCAGCCCAGGGCTGCCCCTCCCCATATTATCCAGCCATTTTGGCCCTCTTTTGTCTACCCTTTACTCTTCTGGCTTCTCATTTTTCCTGCCCTCCTCACATGGCCCGAGTCTGGGCCATGTTCATTCTGGACATGTCTGCCTCTGACTGTGCTCTCCCTTTTATCTACAATAAGCTTCCTCCTCCATCTAGCCTAGGGGCAGTCCTTCAAAAAAGATAGATAGATAGATAGATAGATAGATAGATAGATAGATAGATAGATAGATAGATAGAGATAGAGACAGAGATAGATAGAGATAGAGACAGAGATAGATGATACAGATGTATAGATATATAGATAATAGACCTATAGACATATAGATATATAGACATATAGATATATAGACATATAGATTTCACCTATCTCTTCACTCCAACCCCCTAAGGATATGAAAGTCAAAAAGACTTAGGGAACCACCTCCCTCAAAACCCCCAACTTTACACATAAGGGAAACAAAAGACCCAGACTCCATAGCTATTCTGTTATTATTACAGTTCTTTGGACCAGGACAAACCCCAAAGACTCCTCCCTCCCTCCTTCCCTCCTTCCCTCCCTCCCTCCCTCCCTCTCTCCCTCCCTCTGCCCCTCCCCACATGGATATAGTAACTGATATGTCTGAACGCATGGTGTTTGGCACTTCGGGAAGCATTTAATTCTCTCTGAGGTACACATGTCCTTCATTAAAATCACAATTGTCTGTTAGAATGTAGACAGATTGTCCATTATCAATTTGTCTGTCTCTGCCTCCAGAGTGCCAGGATAAAAAAGCTTGAACACACACACACACACACACACACACACACACACACACACACACATTTTCAAAAGCAAATTCATTAAATTTTTCAGCCCTCGGAGAAAAAGCTTTCACAAAACTAAAAGATACACAGGGGAGGGAGGACAGCCTTCCCAACACTGTCAGGTGCCTGCATTGTGACAGTCACTGGTTTTGCTATGGGGCCAGACTAGCAGGAGGCAAGATGCTATGTTCTCCCTCTTTTGATTCCATCTAACGAATTCAGCCCAGTTCTGGCAAGACAGTGTGAAGCCATATGGGCTGTCATGAAGCCCAGTGAATATTCATGTAGCTGGGTCCTCTCAGGTACCAGCTATCAGCAGAGATCTGGCTGGGACCCAGCACTAAGGAGGAGGAGAGTCCTGGGGGAGGGAGGGGAAAGGTGGATGCCTGGACTCAGTAGCCCCCTCCCCCATCCATATGTTGGAGGCTCAAGCCTCAAGATGACTGCATTTGGAGATGGGGCAAATTTTAGGACAGAGCAAAGGTTCAGTGGGGGCATACGAAGAGGGTGCTTATCCTGTAGGGACATAGCTTTATAATGGGAATACCACAGATGTAAGAAGGTAGCTCTCTAAAAGACAGAGAGTTCCAAACAGAAATGAAATCTGCCAAGGCCTCAAGACTGGACTCCCAGCATCTGTAACCGAAAGGAAATAAATCCAGTTCAGTATCTCACTGTGGTAAACCAAATGGTTAGTGCAGGGGGCACAGTGCACAGCCAAGGCCTGAGGGGCAACCCTGAAGCAGCATGGAACGAGGTCACCTCCCAGGTCCTTCCAGAATCTTCAGATTAGAGCTCTCCCATCCAGGGTAGGCTCACTGTGAGGCAGCTGAATGCTGGCTTCTGGCAGATGAGGATGGGCAGGAAATCAAATACTGCTGACATGGGCGATGTCTTCTTCCTCTATTAGAATCAGGAGTCCCGAACATCTTAGAACAAACTTACATTACCTTTTATTATTATTAGTCATTAATCTTTTTTACAGTCCAGTCATTATTCCCCTCCTGGTCCGCCCTCTGACTGTTCCTTATCCCATTCCCCCTCCCCCATCTCCAAGAGGATGTCCCCACCTCTACCACCCCCATCCCACCAGACCTCCCCACACCCTGGGACCTCAAGTCTCTCGAGGGTTAGGTGCATCCTCTCTGACTGAGCCTAGACCTGGCTGTCCTCTGCTGCATATGCGTTGGGGGCCTCATATCAGCTGGTGCACCCTGCCTGGTTGGTGGCTCCGTGTCTGAGAGATCTCGGGGGCCCAGGTTAGTTGAGACTGCTGATCTTCCTATGGGGTCACCCTCCTCCTCAGTTTCTTCCAACTTTCCCTAATTCAACCACAGGGGTCACAGGGGTCCATTGGCTGGGTGTTAGTATCTGCATCTGTCTGTCAGCTGCTTGCTGGGCCTCTCAGAGGATAGCCATGCTAGGCTCCTGTCTGTAAGCACACACCATCGCATCAGTAAAATGTCAGGCCTTGGAGCCTCCCCTACAGCTGGATCCCACTTTGGGCGGATCTCTGAACCTCCTTTCCCTCAGGATCTTCTCCATTTTTGTCCCTGCAGTTCTTTTAGACAGGAACAATCCTGGGTCAGTGTTTTTGACTGTGGCATGGCAGCCCCGTCCCTCCACTTGATGCTCTGTCTAGCTACTGGAGGTGGACTCCACAAGTTCCCTCTCCCCACTGTAGGGCATTTCATCTAAAGTCCCTCCCTTTGAGTCCTAAGAGTCTCTCCTCTCCCAGGTCTCTTGTACACTCTAGAGGGTTCCTCCAGTATCCATACTAGAAACTAATTTCCATTTGTATTATTAGTTATTCATAGCCTTCCTTTTTTTTCCCCTAGGTCCACTATAACAAACTATCACGAACCAGACAGCGTGTAAATGGAAGAAATTTATTTCTCATGTTGTGGAAGCTGAGAAGACCAAGGTCTTGGTGCTGGTGACATCCTCATTGGATGAGAGCTGCTTGCTTTTAGTAACTACCTCCTCCCAGCAGGTGGGGTGAGTGGGGGGGTGAGCATCTTCCCTTCCAGAAAGGCATTGATCTCATTCGTAAAACCTTCCGCTCGCACAACCTGATCATTTCCCAAAGGTCACCACCTCCCGAAAACCATCCCACTGTGGGCTGGAATTCCAATACATGAACTTGCAGGTGGGAGACAAAATTCATCAGGCGATAGGAAATTGATAATAATGGCTGTTGGCAGTAACTTCCAAGAGGAAAAGGAAAAAGGTACTCGATTTAGGGACACTCATTTAGGGAAACTGTGACTAAAAAAAAAAAACGATCCCCATCCATAACAGTGAATGGGTCAGTTGCCCTTCATTAGCATGACAGGATGGGCTGCAAGGCTGGTAACCAGAGGTGTGAGCTGTAATTACTCAGTAAGCTCTAGTGGCAGTTAAGTGGTTACAGACCTAGTCATATGAAAATATTTCTTGCTCTCTGTGCTGTGCTCTAGATAAGCATTCGCTAAGGCCCATATACTGAAGGGCCTGGTCCCAGGCTGGTGCAGTTGGAGACTCTTAGGTCATTGAAAGTTCCTGAAGGGAACGAGGAAACCCAGAACCCTCCCATCTCTTCTACTTCTTTTTTTTTTTTTTTCTTTTTTTTGGAGCTGGGGACCGAACCCAGGACCTTGCGCTTCCTAGGTAAGCGCTCTACCACTGAGCTAAATCCCCAGCCCCCTCTTCTACTTCTTGGTCATGAAGTGAGTTGTTTCCATCGGCCACCTAAAGGCCCACTCTGTCTCAACCTCCAACTTCCAAAACCACCGGCCGAAATAAGTCCTTCCTGGATGACTTACTTAGCTCATGTATTCTACTGTGAGGGAAGACTGGTTCACCTGCTTTCTCTCCAGCCATCGAAAATGTTCCCCAGGTAATAGTCTGCAGATAAAGATTACATCAGAGTGTGGTCGGAAGTTACTAAACCCAGGAGGCTGAAAAAAAAAAAAAAAAAAACAGAAACAAAAACAAAAAAAAACGGGTGCTGAGTAGATCCTGTGAGCCAAGAAAACCAGCTTTGGAGACTCTTACCAGCGGTAACAAGGTATGCCTGATGTAGCCGGACTGTGCTTGGGCCTCTCACGCCATCTGGAGCAAGCCCAACCGACCAATAGAAATGTGCTTAAAGACAATAGGCCACTATTATTTTAGGTAAGTATTTTTAGAGTTGTTATGTAACAATGTGTAATTGAAACAAAGGAGCCTTTCTGGTCGTCCCCCCACCCCTCAAAGACTTGTTTCCGGTGTTGTGCGTTTTTTATCACAATGGACTGCTGATTCTCTTTTTATTAAGTTGAACTAGTTCGTCTTCCCACCACCTCTGGTGACGCTGGCTCCATTCTCTCTGCTCTTCACCATCTTTCTGTCAGGGCAGACCTGATTCCCCGCTCTGTGTCTGGTCTCTTCGTCTCTTCAGCTCTGCCTTCCTGTTCACTGCATAATTTCTTCCACCTGGCATTTCAAAAACCAACCTAACTGTCTCTGTCTCTGTCTCTCTCTCTCCCTCCCTCCCTTCCTTCCTTCCTCCCTCCCTCCCTCCCTCCTTCCTTTCTTTCTTTTCTTCCTTTCTCTTTTAATTTTGTGATACAGAATCTCATTATATAGCTCACACTAGCCTTAAACTCACAGTGAACTTCCTGCCCCAGCTCCTTGATTATTGAGAGGACAGACATGTGCCACCGTTGACCCACTTGAACTTGAAGTCTACCTTTTGAACGCTTCCTTTTCTTTTTTTCTTTTGTCCAACGCTGTCTTCATATTTCCTTCCCTTTTCTGTCTCTCATCTTCCTTCCTTTTTTTCTTCTGGTGTGTGTTGGATGCACGAGTGTGGAAGTGTGTGTAGATGTGGGCACGTGTGGAGGTCACAGCTTGACATCGGGACATTTCCCTGACCACTCCTCAGAGCATGTCATGGGTATGTCTTAAGTCAACCAAGTTGCCAATCAAAATTAGCCATCACACCCATTAGGTCATTGTTTCTCTCCTTTGCTCTCCCCCACTAGCTCCTGGGAAGTTCATTCTGCTTTCCGCCTCGTTGCCTTTTCCTCGTCTACGTCTCTCATCTAGGTGGAATCATACTGAGTTTGGCTTAGTGTGTCTGATCATTTCGGCAAGTGTGTCTACTTCATGGTCTCTTCATGTCATACCATACATCATGGGGATTTCCTGATGTTCCTCCTGATAGGATCTCTGCTTTTTTTTCTGGCCACTTACAGGTATTGCCAATGAGTATTGCCCACTTAACAGTAACTGTTTTAGTTTTATCTCAATCATTCAGGTAACATCACCTTCATTTACAAATACTCAGAAAGGCTGCCAGCCATGGGAGAATATCTCAGAAATGGGCCTTGTTTCTTCCTGGCCCCACATTTCTGTGAAGGACTTATCAGTCTGCTACAGCTGCTGTAACAAAAATCCACAGACTATATGGCTTAAAAAACAGAAGCCTATTTCTTCTAGTTGGGAAGGCTGGCAGGGTGGATCTCCTGACATCTCTGTCAGCCTGCAGAAGGCTGTCCCCTGATGCCTATTCTCATGAGCATGTTTCTGGGCAGTTGTTCTACCAAAGTCACTGTGTGCATCTTCCTATAAGGACATCTGTCATTTCGAGTTAGAATAAACCCCAACTATTTCATTTTAATTCCACTACCGCTTAATCTCCAAACAGTCATGTTCTGAAGCACAGGGATGGGATAGGTGATCTCCATTGTCCGCCGGATGGGATTCATAATCACCTGGAGATGTATCTCTTAGCATGTCCATGGGAGTGTCTCCAGAACGGCTTTAATGAACACTAATCGTAGACAGTGCTATCCTGTGCCGTAGAGTCTGAGACCGAACGAAAAAGGAGAAACTCTGAGTACCAACACCCGTCTCTTCCTGCTTCCTGACTGCCATGAGACCAGTTACATCATGCTCCTGCAGCAGTGCCCCCCACACCCCACGATGAACTGCACCTGCAAGCCACAAGCCCAACTACGCCTTCGTTCCCTGAGTTGTTTTCATTGCGGCGATGAGAAAAGTGATACACGCTGGTCAGGCATCAGTCTCTGCATTTCGAGGGCGGGAAAAGATGTATTGGATTCTCCATCGGAGAGCGGACCTGGTTTGCACATCTTCCCCTACAGCATCGGGAAACTCATAAAACCTCAGCCTACTTTTGCTTGTTGCCGTGACACAGGGGATTTACATGCACTGTTCCTGAGGGATGCCTGGGGTTCTCACTTCCGTTTGGATTTTGACACAACTAACTTTCTATTGTCTCTCTAGCCTTCCCCCTTTTTTTCATCTTTTAGCCATTCATGGTGCAGTAGTTCCAATGAGGAATTTGCCCCAAGAGGCTCATGTATTTGAACACTTGGTCCCTGGTTGGTGACAATGCTTGGGGGAGGTTGTGAAACCTTTAGAAGAGAGAGCCTTGCTGGAGAAAGTGTGTCACTGGGGGTGGGCTTTGAGGTTTTATAGCCTTGACCCACTTCCTGGGTATGTTTCCTGGGCCTGGGTGAGCGTGTGAGCTGCCAGCTTCCTGCTTCTGCCACCTTGCCTTCCTGCTGGCGCTCTCCCTGTGACTGTTGCCATGTCTTCCGTACCCAGTGGCCTCTGTCCCTCTGGAAATACGGGACAAAGCAAACCATTCTCTTGTAAGTTGATTTCGTGCTTTGTTACAGCACCAGAACATTTACTGATGGTTGTAGAGCTCATACCACGAGCCACAGCCGAGGAGATTTTACTTGGTTAAACGTGTGAGCCTTTGGAATCCCATTCACTTTCCCCTCCACAATGCTTGTGGCTTTGCGAGCTTACGGAAATGAAGCAGGAGAGAACGCTGAGACACGAGTATGGCGTCCCAAGCTGGTGGTGGAGTATAAGTTCATTCAGTAGTTTGGGAGAGATGAACGGTTCTAGATTATAGGAGGGACAGAAAGGCCCACACAGCCACAGAGACAACTTCCGCGTGAGAGACCAACTGAAGCCTGCCCAAAAGCCTAGAGATGGGTGACGCAGACAGAGACAGTCAATCGGTAACTGCCACTTGAAGGAGACATGGCTTGGGACCAATGGGACGCGAGTGGAGGGTATAAAGGGTTAATAAATGAGCTAGCTGACACATTCTCAGCTGCTCCAGGAGTCTTTGTCATTGGTTCTGTGCTTTCTCATCCATTGTCCCCAAGGAGGACTCAGGCAACATCAGATCATCACAGAGTCAAATACACTGGTCTCTTCCACCATGCATGTCCCTACTTCAGGACTCCAAAGTTAAGCAAGTTATCACTGTCGTTCAGAAATTAAATGTAAGAAATACTATCTAGTAGGAAAAGCATGTCAATATTCCTAAGATTATATGCAGTAGGAACACAGATAAAATTGGCGTAAATCTTAACTTTAGTTAACCAATCTGCTAATAATTCTATTCAGGTACCTGGAGAAGCTCTGTGGCTTAAGACCTCTTAAATGTGATTAACACCTTGAGCTCCGTTTCTCTGTGTTACTAAATCAAGTTCATCCCACTAGAAGACCTGTCTGGGTACTACATGTGCTCATTAAGAGCCATTTTTTTGTTTCTGGTCACGTCTAAGGACTTGGACCACGGAAACACCAAACCAGTCTTAGGTCGTAGCCCAGCAAAGGAATTACCTTTCTATCCAGGCTCTCTACTCATAATGCCTAAGAAGCAAAAACTCCACGTCTGTGGTAGTGACTGTCGTTTGTAGGAGGAGACCTGTTGCTCCCAACCACCCTGGCGGCGTGCTCCTCTTCGCTGTGTGATCCTATTTATACGAGTGACCGTCCCCACTTTCAGCACAGGAACAGCTGCACATTATCTATATCGGAACGGATAGTCACATAACACAGGCTTCAAAGGCAGGACAGGAAAGGGATACGCATCCAGCGTTCCTTCCTGGCATGGGAGGGCTTTGCTCCTGAGTCTATAGCATAAAAATAACTGAGGAGCCAGCATGGGACGTGCTGAAGAGGTTCTTCTAGAGAGTTTTGATTCCCAAGGCCCAAGTCTGAAATAGAATGACATTCTTCCCATCTAAGTATTAACTGGGCCCCAAGCCTCCTTGGCTTCTGCCGTAAGACAAGATAGGGATGCACTCAGGATGATACGACCATAGACAATAAAATGGGGGGAGTCTAGGGCCGGGTAGACAGCCGAATCAATGAAGTGCTTCCTTACAAACACAGGACCTGAATCCAATCAATGTCAAACCATGTCAAAAACAAAACCAACCTATCAACAAAGAAACAAAGCCCCAGGCGTAATGGCTTGTGCTTGTAGCCCAAGCAATCGGGAAGTCAAGACAGGTGTGCTTTTCTGACCAATCAAGTGAGCCTATTTGGCAAGCTCCAGACGAGCGAGAGACGTCTAAAAAGTATATATTAAAAACGAGGTGAACTGCTCCCAAAGAACAACACTCAAGGAGATTCCCTCTGGTCTCCATACACACCCACAACACACGTACAAGCATTCACACACAGGAATACAACACGTACACACCTGTACACACTAATAATAATGTTACCAACAACATGTTTCATGATGATATAATTATGCTCCTTTAAACTATGACACCGTGTACTTCTAAAAGCATGGGCCATACTACTTAATGCATTTAAATTCATTATGGACTTACCTATCAATGCCCTGAAAAATCCAGAAGTATATCTGTTTGACCTTGTATCCCCCACAACCAATCTAACACAGTGGCTCGATGCAAGGGTTAGTTAGCCCACTGATAACCCCAACAGTGACCTCGTGTGCTCAACAGACTGTCAGGTTTACAAGGAACTATGCATATGAGTGATGTGGCCATCTTTATTCTGGCTGCTCAGGGCCTTTGGATTACACAGGACACACTACTACGGGTCTAAAGGAGGCTGCACTGGGTGGCAAGGCACTGAAATCTTCAGGGTAAAACTATTCTAAGCCTTAATTTTTAGTCATCAGATTAAGGGACCGGAAAGAAGGCTCAGTTGGTAAAGTGCTTGCCTCACCATCATGAGACCTTGAATCTAGAGCCTCAGCCTCCACATAAAAGCCAGGCGTAATAGCAGAGGCCTGTAATCCTAGGACTGAGGAGACAGAGACAGGAGGATTGCTGGGGCTTGCTGGTTTTCTATTGTTGCCAAATCAGTTAACTCCAGCTTCAGTGAGAGAGACTTTGCCTCAAAGCATAAGGTGGAAACAAAACTCCAAATATATATGTGCCTGTAGTCCAAGCAACAGGGAGGTCAAGAGGGTTGGGAGGTGAGGGAGGTTGTCATTAACCAATCCACACACGTGCTCATGCCACACAAGTGTGTGTGCTCACGCATGCGCACGCACATACACGCACATGGAAATCAGACTAAGTTCATTCTCTTCTGCATAAACAAAGGACCCGCTCTGACCATTGAACTCTTCTCAGGACTACACAACTGAAGGCCAAGGTCAGAAGGACTCCCCCTGCCCAAGAACAGACTGTCTTGTTTGCTCAGCTTTCCACCATCTTACCCATAATGCACCTCCCAAGCAAGCATTGTGCTGTTTGCTCAGATTGCTGGATTTGTCCCTGGAAGACACCATCCCACACATTCATTATCCTTGTCTCTGAAGCATGCTGCCTGTCTCCAGGCGGAGGGAACGTGGCAACGCTGTTTTGCACCTATTAAGCTGTCGGCACTGCTCGGCAGCAAGCACAAAAGAGCACAGGCACCGTGAATGTGCACAGATAATTTGGAAATAAGTTTGTTTTTCTTCTCATCTGGGAAGAACATGGGGACTTGTTTCTTTCTATTACACCCCACCCAGCCTCACCTGGCAGCCATTTACTGGGATATGAAGTTAGTTTTTCCTTCCTCTTATGACTTCTTTCTCAGAAGAAGTGTGTTCTGAGGTGGGGGTGGGGGAACAGGACAGTCATTTTCCCAGTATGAAGTGAAATCTGTTTTCAGAATTCAAAGGCATCAGGGAGGAAATAAAGAGAAGGAAAAATCCAAGGGGTTGTCTATAAAGCCTAAGGCGGTGTTGTTCTAGATCGCCCCCTCTAACTCTAGAATTGTGATGATTTCATTGATTTGTTTGTTCTCTTGTGAACTGAGTTTGTTTGGAAGGGGTTGAGTGTTTGTTTGTTTGTTGTTTGTTTGTTTGTTTGTGTTTTGAGACTATGTAGCTCGGGCTGGCTTTCAAACTGGTGATCCTCCTGCCTCTGACTTCTGGAGTGTTAGGGTTACAGGCATGTGCAACCACCCACATCCCCGCTCCAAGATTCTAAAATTCTAAGACCCTATGATTTCAATGAAGGAAGGTAGTAGGAAGGGGAGACAGGGGAGTGGGAATTTTAGAAGGACCTCGTGTCCCATCTAATCAGTGTGACGACAGGCTTGCAGGAGGGATTAGAACCTGGAGCAGAGCTGGGTAGCATCTAGTTGGTGGCTGAGAAAGGGTATGGGGAGAATAAACCCAGCTCAGGAAATGTAGAAGGTTACAGGAGCCAGCAGAGATGGAAGTGTAACTGCTCAGATGATAGGTCCCGGACAGCATGGAACTCAGGAGTCCCGAATTTCTGAAGCCCATGTGGCTGGTGAAGAGCAGACATAGCATGCAGGGGCTGCACCTACAGAACCCGTGAAGGATGAAGTAAATCCTAGACGATGGAATCTGCACCTAGGCTCAGGCTCAAGGTAGACCTTGTGTCCCCAGGAATGGAAAAAGGGGCGCTCTTCAGAAGTAGACATGAGTGAAGTTGGTGAACTCGGTGCTGGAGTGCATGGTAGTCTACTCTGGTAGGATAAGGGTGGCCACAAATCTGAGGTGTTCTCTAAGAAGCCATGGCCTTCGGCCTTGAATCTGAGTGTATTCCTTTGGATTGGCAGTAGATAAAGGAAAGAAACGTCATGTTGGTTTGTTAGCCCAAGGCTTTCAGCAACTACCAACCTCTACCCCCCTGCCTCTCGACACACTTTCTTCTTTGGAACTAGCTGTCATGCTATGAGGAAGCCCAAGCAGTCATAAAGAGATACATACAAAGAGAACGGGGACATCTGTCCAGCAATCCCAGACGACAAACAGCACTCTATTGCCTGTCACGATCAACCATCCGGGAGGTGGCTTCTTCAGTCCAACTGGTGCTATCACAGCTGATGGGAGATAGAACAGAACAAGTGCTGTTTTGAAATAAATAAATTGGAGGGTTATGTTCATTTCTTTTCTGATGCTGTGATAAAATGCCACGATCCAAAGCAACTTGGGGAGGAAACGGTTTACTTCATCTCTCAGGTCACGCCCTATCACCCAGGAAAGTCAGACCGGACCCTGTAGGAGACGCTAAGCTGATGCAGAGGCTGTGGGGAGACCCTGCTTACTGGCTTGCTCTTCCTGGCGCTCTCAGCCTGATTTCTTGTACCATCCAGAACCAACCATTGCCCCTGTGGAATGGGCCTACCCACATCAATCAGGAAAATGTCCTGTAGGTCTGCCCCATAGCACAGTCTGGTAGTGTTATTTCCTCAGTTAAGGTTCTGTCTTCCCCAATAACTAACCGGTGTGGAAGCGACATAAAAACTAGCCAGCACAAGGATGATCTTCCATATGGCAATAAATGGCCAGAACACTCACTATACTGTTATCCATCTTTATATGTAATGGTGAATTTCTTAGAAGAAGAACGTTTGGACTGGGTTCTGATGCCCAACACTCTGACTTGTCTGAGTATCTGAACAAAGAGATTTTTGTTTTCCCAATAGGGTGATTTGGGAAGTCTACCCATTAGCATCCCCTGGGGTGCCTTCATGATAGATTACAGATCTGGGTGAGTCAGAATCTTCCAGAAAAGCAGGAGAATCTGTATTTTCCACATGCACTGTCACGGAATTCTGACGCCCCTTGAATTCTGAGAAATGGGTGGGTTCTCAACTCTCACTTCAATTTATACTCAGCCAAGGAGCTACACAAGGGCTTGGGGTACGGGTCCCACCTCCAGAATTACCGATTGAACACTTTGAGGTGGACCTGAACCTTGCAAAAAAAAAATTTTAAAACTCTTTGAATGATCCCCAAATGCTGCACGTATTTAAGATTGCTGAATAAGAAGGTGAAGACATGGGGGTCTGCATGTTTAATATGTATAGGAGTGCACTGACCACATGTATGCAAAAGGAGGACTTCGGACATAGAAGAGGATGCACAACTCAAGCGAACAACAGGGGGGTGGGGTTGGGGTGGTACCTGAGGGACAAGGACAGAGTTCACAGTGGTAGAAAATGGAAAACACGAAAAGGCACTCCACATCTATAATCATGAGCAAATTGGAGATAAGGACCCCTGCATTCCTTAGTTTTCTGTTTTCTGTTGCTATGATAAAATACTCTGACCAAACAAAAAAGCAAGCCAGAAGAGAAAGAATTTATTTTGGCTTAGGGTTCAAGTGGGATAGACTCCATCGTGGCAGAGAGGGAAGCTGGGGGTTCAGAGGTTGATGCCCGTCTGCTGGGCAGGAAGCAGGGGGATCGCATTTCATCTGTACAGGGGAGGCAGACATTGAGAACAGGAAGAGTAGGCCAGGCCATAAACCCTCCAAGCCTGCCCCACTAACATACTTCTTCCCGCAAGGTTCCTTAAAGTTCCATAACCTTCCCAAACAGCACTGCCATGTGGAGATCAAATATCCACGTACATGAGCCTATAATAAATAAATCGTGTTTTCGGCTGAGACAATTCTCTCATTTCCTTTTTAAGATGACCTCTGTCTCTGCCTTGCTGTAGCTTCATGCCAAGCGGTATGGTATGTCAATAAAGCAGTGCTAAGGGAGCGTTATTAAGTGTCAGTACTGTGCTCAGGGCGTTGCCATGCCAGCAAGCGGGATGGGATGCACGTTGTGAATGCTCGGTAATCATAGCTTTCTCTCCTACCCCACGATGCTAGATCATTTTGTGTCTGTCTGCTTGGTTTCCACTCTCTTCCCCCATGTTCCCGGCCTTGAAGACCATCTAGATGCTGAACCAGGATAAGCAGGAGGAGACCAGAAAACTCTGCTGGCTGCCTGGGGTGTGGGGGAAGATTCAAGAGATGAGAAAGAGGGTGTGGCCAAGTGTCACTACAAAGAGTGAAGGGAATCTCCCCTGAGATTCCCTGAGATATCCAAGAGGATTATGCTGCCTTTTAAGTACTTTGGTTTGTCCTCTTCCCCGCTCCCCCACCAAATACCCATTCTGACACTGACCCCAAGCACATGAGATTTGAAAGTTCCAGGCCCACCCCTGGGACTTTCTGCTTCCCTTGTAAATCAGATGCAGAGCTCTTGGGCCAAAATACCACACATTCATGTAAATGTCTATTCATAAGCTGCCAAGAATTACTATATATATATATATTTGACTAGTCAATTTTTTTTTTTTTTGGTACCATAAGAGGAAAAAAAAAAAACGAATTTAACTAGGCCAAATCTATCTTGCACTAACTCAATCTCTTGTGAGAAAAGTTAACTCTATGTGCATCAAAACCAGTGGTTTTCAGCTTGTGCGTCGTGACCCCTCTGTGAGCCAAACAACCCTTTCACGGGGGTTGCCGAAGGTGCGCATAGTGAGGCACTCTCTCCTACATTCCGCTCTTGCGTTTTGTACGTTGACTGGCGTGCCCTGAGACACAGACTGTATCCAGAATCTGAGGACATCAAGACCAACCCGGACACCAAAATCACTGTTTAGATGACAGCCCACAAGAACAGCCTGATCTAGGCTGTGGCGCGGGTGAGAACCCCACTTTTGTCGTGATGAGCCCCTAAGGATCATTTGTTGCTGAATCTTAACGCAGCTTAACCCCACTAGCTCAGTGTGCAGGGCAAAGGAATGGAAGGGGGGAGGAGGGTCCTGCTATCCTTCCTGATGGCTAAACTATCAGAAAGGGAAGTGCGTGTGGCTTCTTCTGTCAACTGATGGCGGTCCCTGTCCCATCCAATGAGAGCTTCAAGGTTACACGAACCACAATGACAAAAGCCAGAGGGATTCTGCATCTGCTTGTAAATCTGTCCACACTGATCTTCTTATCAGAGTTCAGGGTCAGAGTTTGGGTACCGGTGGCCACAATAAGGTTCAACAATCTTCCCTAAATTAATTAATTAGAGTGAAAAAAAAAACAGAAAGGGGAGAGCTATTCAATGTGGCCACACTGGGATAGGGGGAAAAAACACAAGATATCCTGTCTCCTCAAGTCCATCTTGAAGACCTTATTGAGGTTTAGGTTCGGTAGTGGGTCAGGGGTCTGCAGAACTCAGTGGTCCTGGTCAAGGTATGGTCCTGTCCATCCATCACTAAGCCACAGCCATATCGTCTGCGCTCCACAGTGTCTAACGAAGTGTTCTAACAAGTTATCAGCACAGTGTGAAATCTCTATCCTGGAGGAGAACCTCTTCTGGCAAGTAGCAGCCTTTTCCCTTCTCCCAGCATGATTTTACCTGGAAAAGTCCCACTTCTTCTTCTTCTTTTTTTTTTTTTTTTAGACATAGTCTCACAGCCATGTGAGACATTCATGTTTCTTTAGAATAGCATTCTTCCTGGCAGGTGAGTAATATCGGAGTACAGAAACTCTAGGAGAAAGTTCTCAGTGGATTTTGCTACCTTGGCCTAAACTAGAGCTCTGGACAGAATCTGTCCAAACTTTTAGAAAGATAACACTATTTGAAAATCTACTACGTTTCGACACTGCCTTATTCATTCGGTTGATGCTGACCGCTCTCTATAGACTTTCTCTGTCTACCCAACAACCCCAGTTCCCGAAGATCCTGTGGTCAAGGCTGACTGATTTAAGAGGACTCTAGTCTCTTGGCTTTGAGACTTCCAGAATTTTCAAATACTGCTGCTTGGAACCTGGCACTACTGCTCCGTAGTAGGACAAGAGGCTCACGCATGTATGACCCTAAATGTGAATCCCAGCACTAGAAACTAAAAATAATAATAATAATTTAAAAGTACTTCTTTACTTCAAACAAAAAAAGAAGGTATTTATTTTTATGTTTACACAAGTAACAGCAGGAGCAAATTCAACCGGAATATCAGAAATCCGTACTTGTTTACCGAAAACCAAGAACTTTTCTTAGATTCTTACTTGTGAAGCCTTGTGAGGTTATCACTGGGTGACACAGGGGGAAAGCATTTTACAAACCATTTGTTTCTGGATTAGAACTCTACAAAGAGCTCTCTTTTAATTTCAGGAAAAATAGAAAACAATATTCTTATCTTTACAAGGTTGTTGAACTCAACTGAATGTTCAGACTTGTTCCCAAGTGGACAGTTGCTTGGTGACTTCTCCCCTAAGTAACAGAGCTGGGGTGTCTCTCTCAGCCTATCTCGATATCAATCACAGACAATCTGTTTATTATGTGAGTGTCTTGCTTTTTTTTTTTTTTTAAGCATCCAAACTTAGCATTGAGCCTGTGTGGTTCTTTATTTCCATCTAAGGACTTCTGGCAGACTGGAGCCATCTTTCTCTCTGACAGACTTTTAAATGATTCTTCCTACTCTTGCCACACAATTATAATTAGATTACTTCAATTCTCTGCTGGCTGGCCTGAGTGGGGGTCCTTGTGTAGCCTCCAGCTGGCCCAGGGGCCTTTGAAAGGAGGAATACCGTCCAAACGTCTTCTGCCTGGGAGTCACTGTGTGCCTTGCCAGTTAGACAATATTTACCCCGAGTGTATCAATGGCCACTTATTTTCTTCTGGTTAGATTTTCCATTGAGAACTTGGGATCAGAGAAATTGGTCTGTGTGTTGCTGAACAAGCCGGCTCTCCCTTCTTCCCGGTGCCTACCACTTTTGCTGGCACACCTAGCAATTCGGCTTAAGTGGACCAGCAGGGACAGCAGAAAGATAGAAACCAATCACACATGTTTGCTTCTGGTAACTGCAGTTTCCCAGCCAAGACTTTCTTTGGCCCCTCTTCTTTGAGCCTCCGCCAACTTCTGCCAACTGGGCACTGGCTGGCTGGGGTTGGCTGGGGTTCTACAGCCTGGCTTAGGGCTTCCCACAGAGCAGCCATCGCTCTGCAATGTAGACCCACAAAGCTGTTCCTCACCATACAGCTCCTCCTGATGAGCGCTCCACATCTGCCTCTTTTCTCATTCCCCTGCCAAACGTTAAGGCAGGAAAAGTGACAGTGTTAGTGTCTCTCATGGAAGCTCGGTTTCCACTGGCTGGAAGAGCAGCTCTCGTTGGTTCCTCTCAGCATTTTCCCTGGCTTGGTGCCTCTCCACGGTCTTTCCGTGGGTCACTTCGGTTCTCTCCGGCTTGCCAGTTAGGCACCCACTTTCTGTTACACAGAACAGCTACAAGGAAGAGGATTGGGATCTGACCAGATGTGGGCTAGACTCCTGGCCTTGCAACTTACTGTCTCTCGGCCCCTGAGTCAGCGGCTGTGTCCTCATCCTAGAATTAGGAATAATAATCCCCACCTCAAGTGGCTGTGGGGAAGATTAGGGATAACTCAATTAGTGTCTGGCCTCGAGGAGTGCCTTTTCCCATCCTGACTTCTCAGCCTGGGAGAACTGTCTTCTTCTGCCTCCTTAGTAAATGCTGCCTCTCCTCTTTCTGTAAGAGGCAGTTCATTTCCTGGTCTGTTTCTGTCCTCTGAAGTCACCCAAGGCAATGGAGCTCCTTAAACCCCTAAGAAAGGCACACTCATCATTGTAGTTTTTCCTAAAAAGTCTCAAGTGGTCTGGTGTGTGCTTAAGAGCTGTGTGTGTCTACGTGTGTGTGTGTGCTCTTGGACGAGTGGGTGCACATGAGCATGTGTGTGCATGTGTATGTGTGCGTGCGTGTGTGTGTGTGTGTGTGTGTGTTGTGTATGTGTGTATATGTAGTTGTATGTATAAAATTTCATGACAGGTACTTCGCATGAATTCTTCCAAGTAACGTAGCCTCTATTTTTATATTCCCGTCTTAAAGATGAAGAAAGACTGGCCTAAAGAATCAAAGTATTCTGGAAGCTGCAGACAGCAGGTGATAAAACTAGAGCCTGAACCCAAGCCGTCCACTCTGGAATACACACTCTCTGTATCTGTCAGCGCATGTTGAAGGTTATAGAGGGATTTCCGGAGAGCGGAATGAACAAGTTCCCTCAAACTTTAGGCTATCCTTTACCATCCTTTCCTGCATCACAACTCCATGGCTCTTTGATTCTCTGTGCTATCAGATCTCAATCAGGAGCACATTGTTCCCAAGGGCACGTTTGACCATGTCTGACAGCAGTTTTGGGTACCACAGATAGAACAGGCAAGGATGGGTCATGGGGTTGGTGAAAATCATGGACACTACTAAACAACCCACAATGTCCAAGAAGGTTCTCCCTCTCTCTGATTCCCCTCCAAATTCACCAATCCAGCCCAAAGCATTGACTGTGCTGACCAAGGTTAGAAGCTAAGCTTTGCTTCCTTGTGGTATCTCCAATGCTTCCTACAAAGGAACTAATGGAGGATAAGGAACCTGTGTACTTAGGTTTCCCAAGCTCCCGTCAGGCATAGAGTGTTCTGGTCAATAGCAGAGCAGTCCCATGCATGTAATCTTTTTTTTTTTTTTTTTTGGTTCTTTTTTTTCGGAGCTGGGGACCGAACCCAGGGTCTTGCGCTCATGCATGTAGTCTTATCTGTTAAACATTCAAGAGCAATACATTTCAAGGCAGTGTTTAAAACATTCAGAGGATAGCACCAAGGTATTTGAAGGTCAGAACATAATAGTTACAATGCATAGTATGAAATCTATGGTAACATGACTTAAAATATTACGCAACCTCTTAAAAACGCTTAGGAACAAAAGACACCGGTGTTTAAAGATGACAACCATTCAATGCAAAATGTAAATACAAGTAAAGACTTGCATTAGCAACTTAGAAGATGTCACTTGCTGTGTTTTGGTACAAACTTTGGTGCGCTGCACTGATGGATAGTAAGAAATGCTTCAAAGTGAAAACGATCTCATAAATGGACTTGGGACCCCACATTAGAATCTACAAATGCCTCACATTATGAAAAGTTCGGCCTTTAGAAAAGAAAGGAAGGAGGACAAGAGAAGCAAAAGGGGGTGGAGGAAGAGAGGAAGAAAAGATACATGTGGCACTTGTCTCTCGTCTTAAAAATTAATTTCTGTGCATAACGAATTGCTACCAGACACATTTATTTTTAATGGCTGTTATTAAGATAAAGTTATGATGTGCTAAGCCCTTGAATAGGTGGGACAGATCCAATTTATCCATTAGAAGGGCTCAGAAAAAAATGTTCTAATATTAATTTATTTTAAAACTAGAAGAAAAATGAATATAATAACACTAAATCACAATATTATTCTATTCTGTTGTATTTGTCTATGTGAATGATAATATTCATAAAATTAATATAGAAAATATGACCCAGCCTAGGTTCTGTTAATCTCTGTGCCAACACATCAGGAGTATCATTTAAGAGATTTTTTTAAAGAATAAACGGGCCCAGGATGGGGTTACACATTACCCTGGGCTCTCACAAGAAAAGTTCACATTCAGTTTATCCAGCAGAGTCAAACAGTGAACTATCCAACATCCTTAAGATGCCCAGATAACTGGAGATCTCATATCGAAGTTGCAAATATTATTTTTCTCTGAACCACCTTTTAAGGGTCAGAAACGTCTCTGCTTTGGGACACCAAACATCGTTAAGGCTTTTCTTGATGGTTCATGTTTTGTGACCTATATTCATGATGTAGCAATTCACATGGGTAGACTCTGCATAAGAATCCACCATTACCTCACATTATTGAAAGTTCTGCTTTTAGAGAAGAAAGGAAGAAAGATAAAGAGAAGTGAAGTGGAGGAGGAAAGGGAGGAGGAGAGGGGAGGGGAGAGGAGAGAGAGGAGGAAGAAGAGGAGGAGAAGTAAAATGAGTGGTTATGTGCAGAACCCTCTCTCCTTGCCAGTCAAGTTCCAGGTCTCTCTGCTTCCCCCATAATCCCTTGCTGGTGAAGTTTTATTTCTGCCATGCCCAAGTTCTAGTTGGCACACGTGTAGCATAAGACCTCAGGAGGGTGTTCTTCAAGGTCAGTCTTTAGATCCTGGCTGATAGATCACACCACCATAGCCCTCGGGTTTCTTACCCTATTGTTGAAGAAACAAAGTAAATATGCAAAAAATCAGCTAGAGAATCCTCCAAGAAGGATTAGCTAGAAAAACTACAACTCACGGCATGGGAGGAGTGACTAGCAAATCAACCCTCAGTGGATGACCAAGGGCGGGCAGAGGCAAGAGCCTAAAGGGTTAGAACCCAGGCTTCATTTCCACACAAATCTATTGTTCCAAGGCCTTGTGGGGGATTCAGTAACCACTCAAGCCTCAGCTTATTGTCTTTGCAGTATCCTGCGTGCTTTGTGCTGCTTTTATGAGAACTGAATGAATACAGGTTTAGGAATTTCTTGAGTGGATATTGGCATGTCACAATGTCAAAAATGCTAGGGGCTGAGGTTGTCTGAAAACAGAACAGAGAGGCAAAGGGAGTGTGGGCTGAGTGAGATGTCCAGTCAAATCAGGCACATCCCTGTATCCCACACGGCAGGTATGCACTCCCACACCGGATGTTCTCTAACGACCAGCACAAGGCTGCAACCTGCTATCAGCCATCTGTAAGAAGTAAAACAATGCCTCCTTCTGGGAGACCACAGAACCTCTTATTCCCTCTTCAGACTTTCCTTGTCCTTGGGGAAAACAAAGAAGACCTTTTCAAACATCTATCACTGTCCTTTACTACAAAGTGATGGCTCTTGCCAGATGCATATTTATATATGTACACGCCTGTGTGTATGAGGCAGGACTTGAGGCCACGGGAGAGAGTATTTGTGAAGTGGTGTTGTCTGCTCATGGCTGAATTAATACCTCATGCTTAAAAACATCTTCGGGACATGCATGCTGCTCTAGCAAAAATGCCCACCACATTGTTAGTCACAGGACATCAAGACTGAATTGCCTGTCCTGTGATGTTTTCCTTATTAGCAAGAATGGCTGAATAGAAATGGTGAGTGGAATTCCATAAGACCAAGAATAATTTCCTGGTTGGACAAGGTGGGTGGCCTGGTTGTCTAGTCTTCAAATGTTTCTTGGATCCTGAACTTGTTGAGAGGCCGGATCACTGTACCCAGCTTCCCATGAACTCTCTATAGAGAGCCCCATCTTCCTAAAAGGGGTAGACACAAAGAGATTATGTAGACTGAAACTCACCATTTTGCCATGACTACCTAAAAATATCACTCCTTCACCAATCCTTAAGTTCAGTCTGGGGTAGAGATTAATCCTTGAGGTTAAGTCTCCTGGTGTGTATTGTGAGTACAGCATCTTCGATGTACATCCAAGCCCTCTCAGCACTTGCAGCTGATCCCAAGTATAGTCCAGCAGCTTTTCTCTTATCCACTTCTCTTAATTCTCCATCACTATTCACTTGGTGCTCATGGGAACCAGCAGCAACTTTGCTGTGTACAAGACCCTAGGATTAGTGCAGCAGGAGGTCACATCATTGGAGGGTAATCCTTAGGGAAAGGAATCAGAACCAGAGAGCAAATGTTCCTCCTTTTGTTATATGTAATATTTAAGAATATTCTAGGAGGTCTTTTTTAGAGGGTTTGCAACAAGCTAGATGTTCAGTGAAAAACCAGAGGTAGCAGTTTAGTGGTTCACTCCAGAGTAATTTTCTAATCTCCCCTGTCTAGTTGTCCTCAGGGTCTTTTCCTGTCCTGTTCTGTGAGCTCCACTCCCAGTTTCTCAGGCGGAAACAGTAGGGGTGGCTTTGAGAGCGGTATGGTCTAAATACTCCACAGCCCTGAGTTAAGGCCCATAACAATGTTACTGCACAGATTCCCCAAAGAGAAAACCAGATTTCCCACACCCTGGATGTCTGGCTATTATGTGCTTTGAAACAATCGAGTGTCCACAAGTTGCAGGCTGGCAGAATCCAGGGGAGGCCAACAAAAGGTGGACAACATGTCAGATTGTTCCAGAATGGATAAGAGGAAAATTACCATGATTAGGGAAGAGGCAACTTAGTCCATCCCTCTTATTATTCAGTTTGTTGGCCTTGATCCTTCCATATTGGAATACTACTACAATTTGTTGATGACCTCAATCCTCACGTTAATTCCTTGTATTTAATTTCTCAGGGAAGAGCTGCCAGGGCTTCATACAAAGTCTCCTACAAGCATTCACACAAATGTAGTTGAAGAAATATCCTGAGAACCACAAAGAGCTAGCCTTGTGCTGGCTGTCAAGGTCCCCCATTTAATATTAAAAACCTGGGTATGGCCAGCCCTCTAGAAGCAAAGGCAGGAAGATTTCCAGTTTCTGACCATCTTTAATGGCTACACAGTGAGTTCCAGGCCAGTCTAGAAAATATGTTGAGACCATATCTCAAAGATACACAAATTAAATAATAATAATAAATATCCAAAGAGAATGAAAATGAGTATCACAACATCTAATAGACACTGATAGTCCTATGTTAAAGGATGTGTTTGAGCTCTAAGCTTTGCGATGTTCTTAAAGAGAAAAATGCTAACAAGGCTATTTCAAGAAACCTTTTTTACATACTTCCAGTTTGGATTAAAAAGAAGAGCAAAGGAAATGGATGAGCCTGTTAAGATAATACAGACGACAAGGCAAGGAGAAATGACTGGGGACCAGTGAACATTAGTAAAATCTCAAGAAAGGCAGGGGAAGGAGGAGAAGGAAGAGGAGGAATAGGAGGAAGAAGGGTGGGAAGAGGAATGAATATTAAGTCTGATTTCCAAATTTAGAGCAGACTGGGAAGTCCTATGAACAGCTGTTTCAGTAGCATAAAGTGATGAAATACCATTCTGAAAGCCTAATCTCTTCTAGAATTTCTTAGTTCTGTGTAGTGGCTGGCTTTACTTTTGTTCTGTTTTGTTTGGTTTTGGGGGTGGGGGTCACCTGGGAAGAGGAAACCTCAGCTGGGAAAATGCTATAGGCTTGGCCTGTAGGCAAGTCTGTCATGCCTTCTCTTGATTAATGATTGACGGAGGAGAGCCCAGCCCACTGGAGATCCTGCTACCTCTAGGGAGATAGTCCTGGATTGCATAAGAAAACAAACTGAGCAAGCCAGATGGAGGAAACCAGTAAGCAGCATTCCACCAGAGTCTCTGCTTCAGTTCCTGTCTCCAGGTTCTTGCTTTAAGTTCCTGCCCAGCTTCCCTTCATGATCGACTATAACTGTAAGCTAGAGTAAACCCTTTTCTCCCCCAGTTGCTTTTGGTCATAGTCATCATTGCAACAATAGAAAGCTAGCTAAGACACTCCTTTAATTACTTCTCTATTTAAAGTACTATTTGGAACAGGGAGCACACAAAATGTTCCCGTCTCAAAAATGCCATCACCCCTATTGCTTTTTGTTTTGAAGACATATATTTTTAATGTGTATGAGAGTTTGCATAGATGCATGTATATGCTTCCGATTTATGCCTGGTGCCTGTGAAGGCCAGAAGAGTGCTCTGAATCACCTGGAACTAGAGTTATAGACAATTATGAGCTGGTCCTTGACAAGAACACCAAGTACTCTTAACCACTGAGCCATCTCCCCAGATCCATCTTCACAATTTATCATACTCTCAGGTTAGTTGAAACTTTCAGAAACAGAAGAAATAAGGACCCAAAACAAGTAACTTCAAGCCATTTGGTTTTATCTGAAAGGCAAAAAACAGAAACCTACTAAAACACAATCAGAAGTTACCAGTGCTGAGTCCTGCACTGTCATAGAAAGGACAGTGTGATGTGGTTCCCTGCCCCTGGAGCAGAGCCAGTAGGACATGGCCTCCACAAGTGTGAATGGTTGCTGGGCATGAGGCTTGTGTGTGTGTGTGTGTGTGTGTGTGTGTGTGTGTGTGTACAACTTCATGTTCCTCCTTCAAGAAATATTCCTCTTGCTAAGGTTATTTAGGAATGTGCTCTCTACCAAGGTTAATGATAATCAGAGACAGCAAAGGTCTGGGAGGTAATGGTGTGTCTAATGTCTTAGCAAAAAATGGTAAATACTGTAACCCTTAAGGCTGTGGGAAAGAACTCTAAAAACATGAGTTCAAAAATGTGTAATTTCTCAACTATGGAAAATATAAGGATGCAATATGAATTATATGAGGGGCTTCCCAGGCCATCTTCCCTTATTCCCAGTTTCCATGCTTCAACCATAGCCCCCAAAGTCTATTCTTCTTGATTTGTTCAAGACCAACTCCACGAATCAGCATTCATGACCCTAGCCCCCTGATTCTTAGAAAAAGCCAGCAAGCACATTTTTTAACATTGCAAATGAATTCAGAGATCTGCCTGCCTTTGTAAGCATAGATGATATACTTAGCTGGATGGGAGATGCTATACATAAAGACTTACATTCTTAAATGCATAAAAGAAGACTCAGCTTCACTCAAGCTGAGGTAGGAGAGTTGGGCAAAAAGGGAAGTGAGGAAAGTTTTACACAAGGGTACAGAATTAGCTGATCAAGAGGAAGGCTGTGAATGTTTATCTCTTTCCCATTCATTACACCACATTCCCAACCTCTATCCCACCTGCCAGGACTACAACTGTCTGGAGCCACTAACCCAGTGCAGAGACCTCCGGATGTCTGAATGTAATCTGTGCTCCTTACAAAACCAAACAAACATCCCAGGATGGAGATTGAAGATGCTGCTCCAGAGACAAATGACCAGACTATGCAAGAAAACCTGTACTTTGCAAACGATCCAAAATGACTCTGCAAATGACACCCCCATACACACACACACACACACACACACACACACACACACACACACACACACACACACACCAAGGCTCCTCCTTTGGGAGGAGGAATTGTTTGATCCACTAAACTCTGCTCCAGCAGGTTTCTTTCCTTGGAAGTGTATCTTTTTCTACTAAATCATCCCTGCTTTTGCTTCTATTCATTCACAGGTCTCTGTCCATTTCCTGTTCCCCAGAGATGCCCAATAAATGTCATATCCACTGATGAATTACAAAGTAACAGAGCTTGGCAACTAGCTGTTGTGAAGGGGTTACAGACAAGGCTCCTCAACCTTACCTACTTCCTGTCCCCCTAACCATCCCCCCACACACACACTGGGATGATACTACCATGGCAGACTTACATTACTAACAAGCTCTCTGCTGATGTTTCTTTCTTTCTTTCTTTTTTTTTCCTTTTCTTTTGTTCAGAGCTGAGGACCGAACCCAGGGCCTTGCACTTGCTAGGCAAGCGCTCTACCACTGAGCTAAATCCCCAACCCCTCTGCTGATGTTTCTACAGCCAGCCCAAAGACACTTACTGCAGCATGCTTGTGTATGCGGGAGCATGTGTTCATATTATCTCTCCGGAGGGCAGTTTAGCAATGTCGCCTTTTGCCTTCGTTGCCAGCATTTCCACTTTATTTCATGATATAATCATATAATGCAAAGTTACGTGAGAACAAGGACATTTCTTGCAGTGGTGTTATTTGTAATGGCAAAGAAATTTAGATCCAGTGAGAATATCCTTCACCAAGGATCTGCCCTTATCTATTATCCGTGGATTGGATACGCTGGTGGCAGAAAGAACAAATCTGATACTGATGTGGCATTTTCTCTAGGATGTTTTAACTTTGTAAAGAAGGTTTGAAAGTCTAAGCAGTCATCTATGGATAAGTGGATAAAACTCAACGGATTTTTTTGGTTTTGTTTTGTTTGTTTGCTTGCTTGTTTGTTGAGACAGAGTTTCTCTGTGTAGCTTTGGCTGTCCTAGATCCTTTATAGACTAGGCCTCCCTCAAACTCAAAGAAATACACTTGCCTCCAGAGTGTTAGGATTAAAGGTGTGAACCACCACCACAGGGCACACAGTGGAATTTTATTCAGCTCAAAAGAATAAAAATATGACGTCCATAGGAAAAAAATGGATCAAACTGGCTATTATTAAATTAGGTGAAATAAACCAGATTCAGAAAGACAAATAAGACACGGTGGGTGTGTGTGTGGGGGATTAAAATAGAGAGAGCATTATGAGAGACGAGGAAGTTGCCTAAAGGACAAGGAAGCAAGAGAGGGTAAGAGAATGCATGGGTCATAAGAGCTCAAGGGGAGACTATTTGAGGAGAGGAAGGGGTGGGCAAGGGGGAGGGGAAATGAGGCAGGGAGTGGCGAACCACACTGATCTGTATGTATGTGTGAACTGTCACAATGAAACCCAGTTCTTTGTATGTTAACCAATAAAGAATAAGTAATCAACAACGTTCAGAACAAAAATCAGACGAAGGGAATTGACACATGTGTGTGTTCGCACAGGTGAACAATTGTTTTACTGAGTGAGCTTCCCAGTGGAAAGGGAACAGAGACACCTCTTCCTCCATACAGTCGTCCTCTGAAGCCCGAGGAGCTCCCCTAGACTTTCAGGGACCTGACTCAAGGCAAAGGAGATTTGTGGCTTCGACGCAGAAAGGAATTTTAAGGGAGCCAGTTTATTAAGCAGTCGGTGGATTTTATTAAAGTTTCTTTAATACAGGTTTAAACATAGGAGGTGCTAAGAGAAAAGCCAGGCATACCCAAGTGTAAGGAGGGACTCCTGAAGGGCAGGGGGGCACCTAATTATCTCAGCAGTTAACAGGACAATGTTGGTGCTTCTCAAATTGCATCTCTAAGGTTGCTAGGAAACCTTTCTTTTTCTCTCCCTTTTGATAAGAGGGAGCCATGAGGTGATTCTGAAGAGGCCTCAGGTGGAACTGTAACGTGATTGGGTAAAAGCAAGAACCACTGGGGTTGAGCAAGGGCTTTAGTAAGAGTCCTTTCCTTGGGAATGGGGTTTCTCTTGAGATTCCTAGAACACAGCAGGCTTGGGGCTGAGAAGGAGAAGGACCTCCTGTGGTTGTTAACTGTGCTGTGGTTCTTGCCCTGCGGATGGCAAAAGCTTCAACCAAATTCTTCAGTGAGGGGCTCCTTTTCCTTCTAATGCCCTACTCCCTTTTCCCATCCTTCTATCCTACTTCAAACAAAAGACAGGTATGCTGACTTTTTGACTCTCTTACTCTAGTTATCTCTTGCCCTAGATGAAATCTTGGATTCTAGAACTTTCTCAGACATGCTTCCCTAGCATACCAAAGACACATACATGCATTCACACACACAAGTACACACATACATACATGCACGTGCATACACAGGAGTGAAGTAGCATGTAGTTGTCTCTATTTGTCTTAATCTCCTCTGCTAGTCCAAGCAGATAATCTTAGCGCCCTGGGACTGCTCATGTCTGTGGCTCCTCATCATCCAATAGGTCTCCCAGACTCCAGGCCCACACCAAGTTCTCTGGGCAAAGCTCTAAGGATCAGTAAGGGAGTGTTTTCCATTTTGTTTATTTCCCCAGTCTCTGCTGCTTGTTTTACTGCAATAGAAGTGGAAAGACCCTGCGGGTGTAAACCCTAATATCAGGTGAAGAACTAGCAGCAGATACCTCTTCATTGTCTCTGTCAATAACCCCAGACTTAAGATTTCCTGCAAACCTCCAGATATTTGGAAGTCTAAACTATAGAACAACTCAGGGCACGTACCCTCTCCTCGCACTATTTGGAAAGGGCCAGACAGAGATTGTCCAAGTGCACTGCCAAGAATACAGTTATTCTAAAAACACATGTGTGCCCTTCTCCTCAGCTCTCAGAGACAACTGAAGCAGGGGGTCCTATGAAACTAAAGTCTCTTGCAGGGGGACTGAAAAGACTGGAGCCCTAGGGCCAACCAGAAGATGAGCTTGTCTCTTAAAGATATCACACAGCTCTGACAACTTGTAAGACCTTGCAGGAGACACTGGAGCCCAGCCAGGGATAGACAACAAAGGTGGTGGGCTGGACCACACCTTGACCAGGACTGCCTAGTAATTGTGCCTGTCCCTCTACTTAAACCTAAACCTTGATGTCAAGGCCCTGTAGATGGACCTGGGGGTCCTTGGAGCCCTTTGTTCTTTTTCCTAATATGGCTGTGTTGCATGCATCTCCTTTCTCTGCTTTTTGGGATTATTTGCTTCTTTGTCCCCATAGCCAGAGAGAACAGTGCAATAGAGGTAAGAAAACACAGTAGAGACTTGATACCAAACCACTTCCTTCAAATGATCCTCCTTAATTTTATCCTGCCCCTCTCCCCAGTCTAGGAAGTCAGTCTTCTCTTACTGCCCTAACTTCTACTCTTTCACACTAAGTAAAAGATGGACTCATTTACACTAAATTGTGGGTGACTTACGACCTTTCAGGGGAAAAGTGACAAACAGAGAAGCTTTTCCATAGTGAAGTCCAGCCACTGTAGAATCCAGGTGAAGCAGAAAGACACTGATGATGAAGTGAGGCTGTTCTCTACCACCCCTCCAATCTTTCGACAACCATTCCTTCTCCACTTGATGCTGGCCAGCTAAAAATCTTTGTCCTGACGATCAGAACAATTATTCCTTTCTGTCACTCCAACTGGTGGCTTGCTGGGGAACCCCTACCCCAGTTGAGTTCTTGCTGGGGGGGGGGATATAACAATTTATGTTAATTTTCTCTGCACTAAGATGGGATCCCTGTGTGACTCGATCCACTTGGTGCTAACAGCTCAGTGTGGAAAGAAAAAAAGAAGGGAAGAAGGGAAGAAGAGAAAAAAGAAAGAGCAAGAAAGAAGCCACATCCATAGACAAAGAAGGTTCCAGAGACAGTTTTTCTGTGCTCTGAAATTCTAACCCCATCTGGGTATTTGTACAGTTTGCTCTGAGAGTTCACATTTGAAAAGAGATTTGACAAGTCAAGAGAATTCTGAGGGGGGTGGGGAGAGAGAGAGAGAGAGAGAGAGAGAGAGAGAGAGAGAGAGAGAGAGAGAGAGAGCGAGCAGCCCTATCAGCAGCAATAGGAAACCAAAGAAGAATGAGGTAGTGGCTTTCAGGGACTTGAAATGCCGCCATGAAGAAGCACCTCCTAGGTGAGATCTTCCTCGAGCCAAGAACAAAGTCAGACAAGCAGAAGTTAAGGAAGGGGAGCTGAAGAAAATGTTGGCTCAGGAAATGAATGTAACAGCTACTAGATAGAGATGGGAGGAAAACAACTTTCCCTTTCACCAAAAATCTTCTGAGAGAGGCTGTTCAGCCATCTGTGCACAGTGCTATAGAAAGAACGCGCTTTCCTGGCTGCTGGTGGTCTGATTTGATTTTTGTTGGGACTCTTGAGTCGAAGTTCCACATTTGTATGAATTCCGACTTGCATACTGTAGGGCGTTGTGAGCCAACGCACAGTCAAGGTGAGGTCGGTACCTATTCCACTGGAGTTTAGCATAACCACCTAGGTCCCACAGTCTCCCTGCCATCTTTGGACCTAGCATCTGTCTCCACGGAAGCCCGTGGTCTGGACAGTTTCGTCTCCTCTAGGCTTCTTGCTTGTGCGAATTTAGGACTCTTTGTTGTCACTGAGCATGAGCAATGGATTTTTCACTCAGCAGCTTTTCCCTAAGCGCTCTTGCAAAGAAAATGATGTGGCCAATTGTTTATTCCATGGATAGCCTTTTTCTGTCCCCACAGTGTGGCCAACATAAGCGTGACTTAAGCATGACTCACATTCACAGGACAGAAGGGCTGTTCTGGCTTATGTTTTTACTTCTTTGGGCCAATTGGAGAGTTATTTATAAACATTTATTGATTTGGATTCATAAACCAGAGAGAGAGAGAGAGAGAGAGAGAGAGAGAGAGAGAGAGAGGAGAGAGAGCGCTTGCTGCGCTCATTGCTATGGTAACTAGCATCTCACACATGTGTTGGCCAACAGCGGTACCTCAGAACAGAACTCCAAAGTCTACCTGTAGCTGCTGGCTACATATGCACCCTTTTTCATTTTTAAGCTGAAACTCAGTGTTCTCTCCCCCACCAGCTCCCAGCGATGGCACTCTACTGGGGGCAGAAACATAACTGATCCCTAAGGTGATTCTTGGGCCTCCCTCAGGGGTATTTTCCTGATGACTGCTAATTAGTTTTTATTGTTGAAACTAAAGAATCCCCACGCAAGTTAAGTTCTGCCACATCCCCCGTAAGGTGATGGGGCAAAAGATGGGGCTCTATTCTTCATGGACAAGGAAATTGATTGTACTGTAGCTGAAGAGTAGGAGCAGAAGTATAAAGCAACAGACACTTGTTCTGATATGAGTCACACCAAACAATCTAGGTGAACGTGAAACTCTACACAGAGGGCGGCAGAAGCAAAGCATGCTGGGTGGAACCAAGGCTGACAGAGAAGTGGAAGTTTGTAATTTCAGAGAAATAATTCCTTTACTTCTTTCCTTGTTTCCTTCTCTCCCTCCCGCCCTCCTTCCTTCTCTTTCTCTCTGTCTCCTTTGCTCCTCTCTCCTTCCTTGCCTTCTTCCTTCTTCCCACCCCCCCTTCTTTCTCTCCTTTTCCCTTGTAACTACCTCATTCAGATAAAAACATGCTGTGTCAAAAAGTTGTTCCAAGGAACCAAGGAGAGGACCGTACAAAATGCCCAGAACAATGTCAGATCCACACAGGAATTTTCCTCTGTGTGTGGGAATGGTTTTTTAAAATAATAAACTATAACTCATTTTTGCCAGGAAAAGACCCCGACTTTATGAAGGAGAAGAGATGAAGATTATGCCATTTTTGGCTCTACTTTAAAGACATAATAAAAATGTACTAATATATAACCAGGCATAGATATCCTCTACAAATTCAAAACTTAGGCTGGTGAAAAATCTAAAACTGAAAGCCTATCTTTTTAGTATACCATTGCCTAACACTACTCTCTGACTGTTCGTTCTTCCTCCAAGTTCTGACTGTGTGTATCTTGACTGCCTCTCACATGACATTGACTTTAGAACACTGTCTGTCAAGCAAATAGAAAGATTGTTAGTCACTCTGGGGGAGCCCCATGAAATTAGATCTCCTAGATTGATACTGGGATGTACACGCCAAGGGACTTCACACAGAGACATAGGCACCGTTATAGGACTGCTCCTGGCTTTATGACTTATGAACATAGGGATTCTAACATAAGTAGTTGCCATAAAACAGGGGAAACCAAGGTAAACGACTCTTCTTACATGTTGCATCAGCAGGAGTATTTCAGAGAAAGCTGTGGTTTGAACCAGGCATATGTAAGAATCAAGTATTTGGTACACATTTTCCTACATTGAGAGAGTGTCCTTGCCCTTGTAACTCAAGTTCTAGGTCAAAGACACACATACTTTAATTGACCCCCAACTGTAACTTTGATTACATCATTAAAAGTCTACTTTTAATGATGATTCCCTTCTAGCCCATCACCCACCAGAGGTAGTAGAAAAGAAAGGAAGCGGGTAAGGGGAAGTGGAGAAAGGTTCTTTAGAGCAATTCCTGCCAATGTTCTCTGGAAATTGGCAGTTCAATTCACAGGTCAGCAACGAGAGCTCTATCCTCTCACAAACACTTCACAGAGAGACCAGCAGTCCAGTTCGGTATTGTCAGGACGGTAGCAGCAGTGGAATAACCTGACAGGAACAGTCAAGCCTCAGCTGAATGGGCACAAGTCAGCAGGAGGGACCAAGAGGGGAGTCAGGAGAAGTTCTCTGTTGTGCCTCTCTCAGGGAAGGAAAGATCGGTGAAAACACAAGGCAGTGTGTTACACAACTAGCTGTACCAGCAAGCCAGGCTCAGCTTCCTACACTGTCCGTCGAGTCCTGTTTATACCCTCTAAACATCACGTGCCCTCCCGAGGGTCTTGCTTCAGTGCATGAGTCTGTCTCGGCTGTCATCACTCTGCCAATCAGCCTGAGTCTGCGGAAGCAGCAAGAAGCCACGGCTTACCACCAGAAGGTTTTTGGGTGCGTTTCTTGACATGGAGTCCTGACAAAAGGAGCTCAACTGGGCAATGTAAGGCAGATCGATACATGCGTGTCATTAGTGAAGAATCCTTCATCACATGTCCCTTCCCTAGTCTCAACACATATGGGAAGTGACAGACCACCCTATAATCCGAGTTCCTAAAATCAAAACTGAATGCTTCCTACCATAACTTCCCCCAAGCTGGACAGCCAACCACCACCCTAACGAATAGGAAAATATCTTGCTTTTGCTAATTTTGCAAAGACCTTGGGAACAGATTGCTGGAGTCCCTCCCAGGGTCTTGGTTAAAAACCAATGTAATAAAGAGACTAGGAGATCAGGCTTGCACAGAACCCTTCCGTTCTTACCGCCTTTGAGGCAAGAAGAGTTTATTCCACACGGGAGGAAGAATGTGGTCAAGGAACCCTGGGACAGCTCATGTGCAGCTCCCTAGTCAATTAGACTTGAAGAATCTAGTCCTGGAGGACATTGGAGGCCAGATGGAGGAAGAAAACAAAGTGGACATCTGCAGATGAGAGAGGAAAGAAGAACATTTCAAAGCATGAGCCTGAATAATACCCAGGAAGCCCTGGGTATTTGCAGTGACCCAAAGAAACTGGGCACAGCTCACCAAGAGGGAGAACTCCCTGGGGCAGAAGGAGCTTGGGGAACCAAATAGAAGAGAAAATAATCTTTGAACCTCAAAATAAAGGGAAAATTATGATTAGCAGTTTCTCCAGCACGCTACTTCTACTGGAATTGCACACATCAACACCATGGCTTGACCTCAAGACAAAGTGACAGATGTCAGAGAGAACTCTTGCCCTTATAGTACCCTACAGTCACTTAGGCCTCCCAGTTTCCATCTAAAGCACTGGAAGGTGACAGATGATTATATCGGTCTCTTGAGACTGAAGAGAAAAATGGGATGTCTATGGAGAGTCTAGTCACAATGGGCAAAGGAGAAAGAACTAAGAACTGGGTCTACTGAAAAGGGAAGTGACTGGCTAGAACTTCCAGCTAGAAAAGGCTTGAAATGAATGACAAGGGCAGGGCAGCAGGCCTCTAGGGTCTTACTATATTGAGTACTGAGGGAGTGTGGCCATGTTTGTAGCACACGTTAGTGAAGTAGGATGTATGTGTTTTATATGATGGGGCCATAGGCTTGGATTTTAAATCACTTATTACTGAGTAAATAATTATAATTTTCAGTGTGTCTCTTAGTGTCAATATTGGTGAGGGAAGAAGAAACCACAAAGACTGTATTATCCTTTGAGTCTTGCAAGTTTCAAATAAGTCCATGTGCTAACAGCAGGGTCTCTGTGGTGGCAGCATTGGAGGTGGTGACACTTTAAGAAGAAGTGGCTTGGTAGAAGGTCTTCAAGTCATTGAAGTGTACCCTTGAAGGAAACCATCAGACCTCAATTTCGCCTTAACTGTTCCTTTCGCTTTTTGACCGTAAAGTGAGCATTTCAGCCTGGCGTCATGTTTTTGCTATTTTACCCAGACTTGCCACAGGCATAAAAGTACTCGAGCCAACTGGCCATGGCTCAAAACTGTGGCCCAAAGCAATTCATTTTTCTTTGTAAGTTGTTATCACGGGTATATTGTTATGGTGATGAAAAGTTGACTGATATACAAGGCTCCTATTCCCATGGAGCTCACATTTTAGTCAGAAAAGGGAAATGCAGATAAATAATAATAATAATAAATAAAATAAAATTTCAGATACAAAATTGCTACAAAACTACAAGATCAAGAATTTAAGAGACAATAGGTGTCTGACCTGAAAGATGAGGAGGAGTCCATGATCTAAACATCTGGAGCACAGAACGCCCTCCAGAAAGAGCACCAAAGATGAGACTTCTTGATGCTAAAAAGACAAAAAAGAATAGAGTGGTTCAGTGCAGGGGCAGTGCAGAGAGTGTCTGCAGATGGGGGCAGGAAGGCAAGGTAAGAAACTTTGGTTTAGCTCTGAATGCAATGGGGAACCACAGAAGGATTATGGGTTGACATGATCTGATTGAAAATTTCAACAGATAGGATTCTGGGAATGAAGCGATTTACTATGGAGGTCAAGAGTAGAAGTAGGGAAGCAGTTATAATGAAGGCTAATGGAATCGTCGTGTCAGAAGATAATAGTAACTTGACCAGGGTGGTGTGCAGAGTTCTTGTACAAATGGCATCAATTAAAGGTCTTCCAGTAGCTAAGCCTGTGGCCCTATAATTTATGGTTCCATTTCATTCTGACTCTGCACTTTGAGCAACTCAATGTAAGAGGTTTGCAAAGGACCTGTGAACCAGGGCCTGCTCTTGTAAAATGAGTTGTGCTCTTTCTCATTGCCCCCATGTGCTTTAGGAATGGGCCCAAGCTGCTTGCAGGAGGAAGAGAGACTATAACAGAGTTTAAGCTAGCCTACACGAGCCAGCCAAAGGCCAACTTTCAAGTTGAGGGAAGCTGACTGAGAAAACTCATCCAAGACAAAGCAAGTCCAGCCCAGATGGGCTAGAAAAATCCAGACAAATCAAGGACGGGTAAACATCGAATCATTGATCATTTCAATCTTGTAGAGTTTGTTAATCTATATTAGACAAATAATAGAAAGGAGATAAAGTGCTTAGACTGGGATATATTGGAATTAGGGAATGGCTATCAGGATAGCTACCTGTTCTCATGCATATATAGTTGAATGTATTTCAATAATTTAAATCCAGCAAAAAAGCATGTTTCCTATGAGATTAATAAATACCTTTTATTCACTACTGCATCCAGCACTACTGAAAGTTCAGATCTAAATAGACAGAACAAAAACAAAAACAAAAAAAAAACAAACAAAAAAACAACTCCATTTTATCCTGTGACACCCAGAAATGGGGTCCTGGTGACTTGGGACAAGCTAGGACATTGCAGAGTGAGTCTTTGAAAACTTACAAGCTCAGCCTGTTAGTCCAATAGCCCCTCCTTCACTGACTGTAGGTTATTCTTCGTTAAATGTCGTGAATCAAGGTAACATGAGAATGGCCATGGTGGTTGGGGACATCAGTGGAAACAGGAGATGAACAAAGGCATTTAGGTCATCCTGGTCCTTAGGTTCCCTGGCAGGGAGGCTCTGTCCCAAACTCTGTTCTCAAATACCTTCCTTGGATCACTTCTTATATACACAAGGCATCAGGTCGCCCTCAGCCAGCTCCTTGGGTCTCTCTTTCTGAGACAGTTAAAACCCTTCAGACTCTGTTTCACTCTGATTGGATTTTGTCAGCACCTCCTGGTTCTATCACTTTATAAAATCCCTGAGCTGAGATCTCCCACTCACCATTAACTGGATTCCAAAATGCCTTCAAGAAAACAGAATAGCAAACACTCCCTGACAAGAAAGCTTTGGAATAAAATGATCCACTCAACCCCTTCTTACCATGGACCTGAACCACAAAACACTAGAAGCCTCCCCACCAGTGCAGAGAGCATCTCAGGCCTCCTCAGAGGGTAGGTAACTTGACAAAGAGATGCCATGAATAAGTAACACACTCCCGGGTCCAATTGCTTTTGTTCAGCTCTAAGTGTCCAAATACCATCTTGTTTTATTAATGTCGGTGTCCCATTGCTATCTCGGTTTCAGAGCTGAGGGAATTAAAACAAACAAACAAAACAAAACACCTGCATCTGTTAATAAGCCATGGAATCCTGGCTAATTTAATGCACTGGAAAGAATTCCATCAGCATGGTCTCCAATTAGATTCCTTGTGGTGCACACTTTCCTGTTGGATTTTACTACTTGGTGGCTGTGGTAAGAGGAAACCATGGCTGCTTGTATGTGACCAGGACTATGCTGACTGTATTATGATCAGCTTGTAAGGGAAAATTGGCTTTCGTCCTGTGGAACAGATCATTAAAGTGGGCCCCAGATATGCCTGAGCGATGGAAAAGGCCTCAAAACAACCCCGTACATTAGCCAATGTTGAGCCTGGTTATCTGGTGACATGCGATTGTTTGAATGTATTGGAGTTTTTGAACCAACCTCAGCAAAGGAAGTATCTGATGCCTTTGAAAATACACACGTGGGGCTGGGGATTTAGCTCAGTGGTAGAGCGCTTGTCTAGGAAGCACAAGGCCCTGGGTTCGGTCCCCAGCTCCGGAAAAAAAAAAAAAAAAAAAAAAAAAGAAAATACACACGCTTTTGCTTAGTGAAAAACTGAGTCTCCCAGGTTTTCTTCATCTTAAAAAACAGATGTATTTATTTTTACATGGATGGGGATGTTTTGCCTGTATCTGTGTTTCATAAGCAGGCAGTCTTGAGGAGGCCAGAAGAAAATGTCAGATCCCCTGGAACAGGAGTCCCACACAGTCGTCACCTACCTAGTGGGTGCTAAGAACTAAAGCCAGATCCTCTCAAAGAGTGGTAAGTGTGTCTTTCTTCATGGCCGACCCATCTCTCCAGTCCCTAGTTTTGTTTTCTGAAACAGAGTCACTCTATAAGCCAGGCTGGCCTTGAATTTGCAACTCTCCTGCCTCTAATTCCCATGGCTGGGATCACGGGCAGGTACTGCCACACCCAGCTCCCAAGTTTTTGGATGACATAGCAAGGCAGCATCCGGTAACTGGGATGGGAGATGAGGTCCTCTGTGCTGTCCTCAGGATGCAAACTCAGCTAGCACTATCGTTACAATGGAGCTCTAAGTGAATTAGCGACAGGCATCCTGCCTCCATTGTCCTTTTTCTCTGCACATTATCATGGAGTATGGCGCTTTCATATCACTTCGGAGGAATCCCCTGAGAATCAGTGCTCACGTAGAACCACCAACATCCTGTCAATTCCTTTGCCCCCTGCCTCTTCTTGAATCCCTTTCCCAATCACACCCACCCGGCTTCCCTCTTTCTTACACACATCCTTTAGTAGCCATTGGATCACTGAGTAAACGTCCCTCCTTGTTTTCATCCGAGGCCCAAGTGTGCCTTCATTTCAGCGCTAGTCTTCGAAGAATTTAGGTAGGTTAAGATTTCCTTTGAGTTTAGTTTAGGATGCCATTGCATGGTTTGTGCTGTTCTGTAACTTCCAGGTTTGCTGATTAAAGTGTCCTAGGAGTCTAACTGTCATATCTTTAGAGAGACCAGTTCCAAAGTGTCCTAGAGGCTGACAGAACACATTAAAAGGGCAGGACGGTGTATGCAGAAGCTGTTCCTTGAGTTCTTGGTCACCCAGAGTTACTCTAGAGAGCTGGTTTGCTTTTTCCTTTTCTTACCTGTGAATATATAAGACCTTTCATACAAGTCTCAACTAATAAAGTATGTGGCACCTTAAACACACACACACACACACACACACACACACACACACACACACACACCCTTTTGTTCTATTTTCTTTTGTTTTATTTTCTTTTGTTCTATTGAGACAGGGTCTTCCAGATTCCACACTAGCCTAATACTTACTTAGCTCAAGATGCCATTGAACTTCTGTTTTCCTTCCTCCACTTCTCGGGGGCTGGGATTATAGACATGTGACCCTACAGTCCATGTTTGTAGAGACAGATACAGGCTTTGTGCATGCTGGGTGAGCAACCTACTGAACTACGACCCAAGCCCTGGGCTTTATAAGGACAGTTTTAGGTTCACAGAAAAACCAAACAACGGTGCAAAGATTCCTGGGTACCCCCTGCCTCTGCGGCAGGCCTAGCTTCTCCGATACTGAAATCCCTCACCACAGAGGTACAGTTGTAACAGCTGATGTATCTGCAGTGCCATAGTCTGTAGTGAACATCTGGGTTCACCCCTGGTGTTACGTGCTTTGTAGGTAAGGAAAACATGCAGCTTCGCGTGTAGTAGTTTTACTATCCTACGTTCTACCTATTTATCCTGTCCTCCTATCTATTCCTGAGAACTCTGATCTGTAGTGTTTCCTTTGAAAGCCTTCTCCTTCTCGAGAATGGTATAGGGAACTGTCGCCAAGTGTGTCATTTTCAGAGTGCTTCCTTCATAATGCTCAGTGTTGTTTCATCGTTTGTCCAGATCGTAGCTTCTTTCATATATAATTTTTTTACTAGGGAATGTAAATACATATAATGAGCCCTAATGGTAGATGCAAGGCATCACGGGCACCATCAAGGTGAAACTCAACGGCAATGATTAACCGTGTACAAGGTCGCGAAACGGAACAGCACATTATTTGCAGTTACAGTACCGATGAGTAGAGGCGATATATCTGGAAGCCAGTTGGAACAGCAGTTCTTAACAGAAATAACCAGGAATTTAAACTACCTCATACACGGTCAGATGTTAATCCAATTAATTGCGAGTTTCTAGGTTTTAAATATAGCAGGGATAATGTTTATTGAGATTTAATTATAGGGTAATTTTCTGCAGAGAGCAGTTTCTTCCCCTCATGGGCCTCTTTCTGGTTTACAGCCGTCTTACTCCCTCCCACACAGATACACATACGAACATTAGAGAGAGCATGTGGAATTTGCCTTTCTGGGCCTCGGCTGTCTCAGTATGGCATGTTCTCGTTCCATGTCTTTTCATGTACATTGTATGATTCCATTTGTGCATGCTGGGTAGTGGCTGGCTACCTTGTCACTGTGTATTACATTGTCCTTTTCTATTCATCTATTAGCAAGCCTCTAGGTTGGCTCCGTTTCCCGACTGCTGTGAATAGAGCAGCAGTAAACACAGATGAGCAGATAATCTCTGTGACAGGACAGAGAGTCCTTTGAGAGGCCCAGAAATGGCATAGCTGGGCCACGTATCATAGCCCAGCTACTCCTCTACTGAAGGGCACTTCAGTTGCTCCCAAGTCTTGAAGACTACAGAGGAGGATGCATATAAACATCCACAGTCATGTTTGGATTTTCTGAAGAAATGCCAAGGAGCAAAATTACCAGGCTATGTAGCAAGAGCGCCTTCTGTTTTGTCAGGAAGCGGCCATAGCGTTCTATACTCCCAGCAGCGGGAGGTGAAGGGGGCCATCTCTCGTCCCACACCAATGCCAGCGTGTGGCCTGTCAGTCTCTGCATGCTGGCTTTTCCCGTCTCAGTGTGGATTTCCCTGTAATAGGTGGGTCTACTCCTAGGGTGTTTCTTCCAGCCGATTGGTCTATCTGCCTTCACCCACCCCACGGTACCTTAACTGTGTCCATTTCACAGTAAATGTCCAGATCAGGTAGGGTCAGGCTTCTAGCTTTGTCCACTGTTCTTAAGTTGGTTTACCCTGTCTGCTTGTCCGTCTCCATTTTAGAATCAGATTGTAGGTATTCAAGTAATTCACCGGGATTCTTACTGCAATCCCGTTGACTCCATAGATGAAGTTTGGAAGAATTACCATCTTGAAAATACAGTCTTCTTATCCAAGAAGATAGGGTATTTCTCTATGAATTTAGTTCTCAGATGCCTCTTGTCAGAGTTTTAGCTTTCCATATATATATATATATATATATATATATATATACATATATATATATTTACATTCGTAATGTATGGATATGCCTTTGCGCATTTGTTTGTTTTTCCTGTGAACCTAAAACTGTCTTTATAGAGTAAAGCCCAGGGCTTGGGTTCAGTAGATTGCTCACCTGGCTGCACAAAGTCTTGGATTCCATACATTCTTAATGTATTATATTGATTACATTCGTAATGATACATACATACATATATACATACATGCATATACACATATACATATACCTGCATGTCCCATTTTAGGGGGAAATTAGGATAAATAATGTTGTGTTTTTATTGTACTTTTAATTCTATATATGAAACGACGATGTTATGTATATCAACAGTGTACAGCGTTGATACAATTTTCTCACTAGCTCTGGGAGATTTTTGTTCAATTCTTTCACATTTTCAAATAGAAAATCATGAGGTTGGAAAGATGCCTCAGTGGGTAAGAGCACTTGCTGTCCGTGCAGAAGACCTGGGAATGGCTCCCAGCACACACATCGGATGGCTTACAACCACCTGTAATTCTAGTTCAGGGAGATCCAGCGCCCTCTTCTGATCCCCAACAGCACTACACCCAGGACGTGTATATGCATAAATGCAAGCAAAACACTGATACACATAAAATAAATCTTTAAATGGACAGTGATAAGATATCTTCCTAATCTGCACACTTAGAGGCAGTGTTTCGTGTACCCCAGGCTGACTCAAGCTCTCTATGTAATTGGATAACCTTGAACCTCTGACACTTCAGCTTCCTCCTACAGTATGCTGGGAGCGCAGGTGTGTAGCATGCCCTAGTTAGAAAATTAGTTTCTAATTTTCATGCCATTTGTTTCCTTTTGTTACTGTACTGAATAAGCCTTCTAGTATAATGTTGGAAACAGTTTTGATTATTTTTAATTAAAGAACTATTATGTTCTCACTTCAGTCAATGGGACTGCCTTCACTTCCTTGCCCTGGTAAACCTCAGGAAACTTATTTAAACTCCTCCAACTATGGTCTCCTTCACACTAGAAACTGGAAGAAGGGAAATGAGGCTAAAATGTCACTATTGTCCTGTCCCCTACCTCCCAATACACCGCTTTTCCACTAAGCAAATTCACGGATCGTTGGAATGGAGGGAGGAGGACTAGTGCTGATTTTCTGAGAAATGAGAAAATCCTGGTCTGGCCATGGCTTTCTAGGATTCTTGGTGCATAGTGCTGCTTATCTGACTTGGGAACAATTTGGGGTTGTCACATGTGGAGTGAGACTCCACATGGTTGTTTGGACAGAGGCAATACACAGATTAAGTCCTGAAACCTGCCCACACCTGCCACCGAGAGCGGCTTAACCGGCAAACCCTTCACTGCTGGGTTCCCCTCACATGGGTTCCTCTGCCTTGGGCAAGTTCCCTTCAAATATGGCTCCAGTTCAAGAATTTTCAGTGTCTCTTCCACCCCTAGGAAATAATATCTGTTTCCCAAGCCAAATGTAGAATGCATCCAAATACCACTCCTTGCTCTAGGCTTGCCCTGTCCCTACAAGAGATTAATTAGGTGGGGCCTGATGCAAAAACCCAAGTCCTAGGTTGCCCTGAATTCTAAGGCATAGTGTCAGGATCTCCCATCTTCTCCTGGACTTATAAAAGGAAGAGTCTACACTTCCTGCAATACACACAGACACAGACGCACATGCACACAGACGCACATGCACACAGACGCACATGCACATGCATATGCACGCACGTATGCACCCGTGCACCCGCGGACCCGAGGACTTGCGGACCCGCACACCCGAGGACTCACGGACCCGCGCGCCCCCGCACCTGCGAACCTATTCACCCGCGTGCAAGCGTATGGAAAACACCCATAGCCTTCCCAAGAAACACTCTAAATGCAAATCTTCATCCTCTGGAAACTGACTGGAGCTGTCTCACAAATTTCACCAATGTTGTCCACATCCTACTGAGAGAGTCCAGTGCCTTTCTCTGTTAGGAAGAAGCACTACTAAAGATAAGGTCTCCGACAAAATTAAAAGGGGAAAGACTGAATTATACACATCTTTTTTTTTCTGTTCTTCAAAGGCTCTGGCTTTGTAGCATGCTTCGGCATCCCTCCGTGTGTTTAGCCGATTTGCTTTGTGTTCTGTTCACAAGTTGACGTGCACCTGAATCTCTTTCTTGAATTTGGAAAATGTTCACTCATTGTGTCTTCAAATATAGCTTCTCTTGAGATGTATTTTGTCGGGAAATACATTTGGTCTGGATGTATACTGGGCCTTCTTCCTCAGTTTTCAGGTGCTTCTCTGAGTATAATTCCCACCTTACTCTCTCCAGGTGAGTTTCTCAGTTCTATCTTACGGCCCATTTTTTCCCACTCCATCCATATAAAAATCTCTACACTTAAAGTCCTTTTTAAATATTGGATCATTTTGAAAGCTCGTCTCTTAAATTACCATCTCGCACTTCTCAATACGGTCCTTGTTTCTTGTTATTGCTGCTAATGTTATTGACGGTGTTGCTGTTGTTACTGTTTCTTTAATAACTATTTCCTTTTGTGGGTTCTGAGGGTCAAACCCCGAACCTTGTCCCCCAACCAGGCAAATGTCCTCCCACTGACAGCCTCATCCTCCCGAGTAATTTTAAATCCCCATGTAGCCATTTCCCAGTGCCCTCTGTGCCTGGTGTCCACATACTGCTTGTTTCATCCGATGACTAATCTTCACATTCATTTCATCATGAGTTCTGTAGCTATTTTAACAGTGGTTCCTACTCATTCACACACACACACACACACACACACACACACACACACACACACACACGGGGCATTTATTATATCTCAGGAGTGGAATTACCTCTGTGCTGCCTTTTCCACGTCGTCTCTGCCAAGTCTCTCCTGCTTTCTCTACCCACGAGCAGGGTTTTGTGTTTATTAACAGGCTTGGGTTTTTCTAATGCTGTAGGCAATGAAAATGGGGACTTTGCTTCTGTATGTACCACAGGTCTGGAGATTTTTCTCTCTTAGGTTCCCCACCTCCCTCTCCACCACCAGCACCGCCACCACACAGGTTTATGAAGATCATCCCAGTATTTACATTTGGTAACATTATCAACGACACCATCAACGATGTTACCAGATAACAATGATGTAAAAAGAAGTGATCCTTCCCCTTTGGTGTTCTGGAATATTGGGCAAACTTGTTTTGTTGCCCCCCCCCAGTCTCTTCCACACACTAGCCAAGCCTTCAGCACTCCCGACTTTAGTAAACATAGTAAACAGCCTCGTCCCAAGCTTCTCTTCCTGCAAATCCAAGTCCGTGGATCATGTTCCCATATCAGAAAGAGATGCCCACCCAAGGTGCACGCCCCGAGCTAATGTCCCCTGGAAGCCTCCATCCGTTTCTTCTTCTCTGTTAAGGTTCCTCTCTGGTCCTACACTCAGCCCTTGGCCTTTCTCTTAGGCTGGGCAAAGCGCTGTTCTATCACTGCTGTTCTGTGTTGTTTGCTATCCCCGTAGGTGCTAAAGTTCTGGAATTAGACTGGGTTGAGTCTCAGTTCTGCCACTTTAATAGTGATGACAACGTCCAGCTTTTACAGTTCTAGGAGGACTGAGATGTGGCACAGGGAGAGGGCTGGGGTCACTGTATGGGGACAGATAATCAATTATGTTTGCTCTCATTATTATTGTTGTTGTTTTTCATATGGTCACTGTCAGTACCATTGTCCTACGTGTCCCCATGACTCTACTTTAAAAAAAATAAAAATTCTTTCCTTAAAAAAAAAAAAAGAATAGAAATGCTGCCGTATATTTTCTTTTCGGTCCCCAAATAGCTTCACCCTGCCATCTGTGACACTAAATAGGACTTCCACCTCCCTAACTTATGTAGCCTCAGAAGATGCAAATCAACCTTAAATTTAGTGTAGGCGCACACACACACACGCACACACACACACAAACGCACACACGCACACACACGCTCACACACACAGAGGAATCAGAAATGGGTGAGATGTTTCAATGCCAATTGATGTATTTCTGAACTCATTGCAGTACTGTTTCTTTCCTTCTGGAAAAAAAAATGTTCCGAATCACGACACACTCCATCTATTTAGCTGAGAGGAAGCAGTTTTAAGTGACATCACTGGGGGTGGGGGTGTCCAGTTATCAAAGACATGACATTTCTGTTAAGCGCCTAGGGTGACCCCGTGGAGTACAAGGTCCTCAGGAGTGACTCGTAACGAGACTGTAAAAGGAGAACCCGGTGGGGGTAGCTGTGTGCAGTGGAGTGTACTGAGTAACTGCTTGGCGTTTTTTCTGATCTCCGACGTGACAGGCATATGGTGTTTATCAATAAATAAAAAGGATATAATTACGTGGAGGCTGAAGCATTCAGAGCTTGGTCACATTTGGTAAGCTGGCAGGTTGTCGGTGCTTCTCTGTATCCTAACAGGTGGACCTTTAAAAAAAGAGTCTGTAAAAATCTATTCAGAGCACACGATAGGCTTCTGCTGTCTTCGGTTTCCCCGAAGAAGCAGCAGGTCACGCTCTAATTTGTGCCCGTAGATGTATGCTAATGTATTATTTAAATGATGCTTCTAGGTATAACAGTCGGTCCTTTCAGTACAGGGCTCCTTAAAGGTGCTGGAAGGTTGGTTGGCTGAAGTTGGCCATGGCTAGTGTATTACTGTTGTGTTTTGAATATAAAATGTTCCCCTTGGGCTCATTAATTTGAGTACTTTCTCCCCAGCTCCTGGGGTGTTTTGAAAAGGCTTTAGGACATTTAGAAGGTGGAGTCTTGCTAGAGGAAGGGAACCCCTAGCCCTGCCCCACTTTCTGTCTGCTCTGTTTCTTGACTGTTGACTCAGTGTGACTAGCTACGACACACACTTGAGGATGCTATCTATTCTTCCTGACCATGGTTGGGCTGTGTTCCCTAAAACCGAAAGCCAAAAAGAAATCCTTTCTCCCTTAAGTTGCTTCTCCTCAGATATTTGGTCAAAGAGAAGTAAAAATCCAGTGACTTCCCTCTGTGGCTTTTATTGACATCATAACAGCATGGACAGCTAAGTGTCTCTCATCTCTCAGTGTTATGAAGATACCTCAGACAGGGAAGCCTGAGAAGATAGGTACAGAGGACACGTATTCCCTGGATCTAGGCTGTCTCAGGAAACGTTTCAAACTCGATCAGCAGTGGCAAGTCAATCTTTAATTCTCTTCTAAGTTACAGACTTGCCAGGTTCTTAGACAAGAACTTTTAGAATTATTTACACATTACCCCCTTGGGTAAAACCTTTGGAATCAAACCCTTTCTTCTGCATCCGTATCCCATCTTTAGGCAATCTTGATGGATCAGTCTTAAATATTCTCCACCCCTTCACCCTACTGTGTCTACTGTCACCAACACAGTCAGAGCCCTGCCACCTCCCTCTGAGAAGACAATGGTTTGTACTATACTGCAACCCAGTACACACGTAGCTTCCCTCCCTTTCTCCACAGAGTCAACTCACCTAGGTAATCCCTCACAGACATGCCAAGAAGCTATCCTAATCTACAAACTCCTTCGCAAGCATCTTTAGGAAAACACATCATCAAAAACAGAAACAATCAAATGGGTAAACCTAATTATACTAACCACGACTCAACCGCTTCAAACATGCCACGTGAACATTTTAAGCACTGTGCATTAAAGTAATAGATAATACAGGTGAGTTATGGGAACCGGACAAATGTAGCACTTGAGAAGCTGAGGCAGGAGGATTGCCATGAGTTTGAGAAAAGTCCAACATTCCACAACCAGATCAAACCTAAAAAAATGTATTGGAAAAAAAAAAGCACATTAGAACTTGGAAGGCCAGAAATCTGAGTCACCCACTGTGTTCTTGAAGGGCAGGGAAGCTGAGACCCTCACAACCCATTCATCCAAGCTCTGACTGCCCTTCCTAATTACCTCTTGTCCCTCACTGCTTACGTGACCTGGATTGCTAAAGAATGGTTCAATGTCAAATATCTTGCTTTTCAAATAAGATTTTTAAAATCCATTCCATCCATCTGCAAACATCTGTGATTCTGAGGAAAGCATAATAGAAAGAAAGGTAAGTTCTGCTACAAACCTGCCAGGAGCAGCATAAAGTCAACAGCATGAGAATCTGTTCAAGGATGACTTCATGTCCACACATTTCAGCACCTCTGTCTTGTATATGACTTGTAACAGGTTCTCTCCCTCTCCCTCTCCCTCCCCCTTTCTCATGCGTGTGTGTGTGTATGTGTGTATGTAAATGTATGTATGTATGTATAGGATGTGTTTGTATGTGTGTATGTGTTTGTATATATGTATGTGTTTGTATGTGTGTATGTATGTGTGTGGTGTGTGTATGTGTGTGGTATATGTGTATATGTGAGTATGTGTGTATGTCTGTGTGTATGGTATGTGTGTGATGTGTATGTGTGTGTGGTATGGTGTGTATTTGTGTATGTGTTTATGTATGTATGTGTGTATATGTGTATGTGCATGTGTATGTGTGGTGTATAGTATGCGTGTGGTGTGTATGCATGTGTGTGTGTGGTATATGTGTGTATGTGGTATGTGTGATTGTGTGTGTGTTATATGTGTGTGCGCTATATGTGTATATGTGTGGTATGTGTGTACGTGGTATATGTGTGTGTGCTGTGTGTATGTGTGGTATATGTGTGTGGGCTGTATGTATGTGTGTAGTATATATGTGTGTGCTGTATGTGTGTGTGGTAAGTGTGATTGTGTGTGTGTTATATGTGTGCGCTATATGTGTATATGTGTGGTATGTGTGTATGTGGTATATGTGTGTGTGCTGTGTGTATGTGTGGTATATGCATGTGGGCTGTATGTATGTGTGTGTGGTATGTGTGAGTGCTGTATGTATGTGTGGTAGATGTGCGTGGACTGTACATGTGTATGTATGTATGTGTGTGGTGTATGTGTGTATATGTATGGTGTGTGTGTATGTGTGTGGTGTATGTGTGTATGTGTGTGGCACAGATTGACACTGAATATCTTCCTCTCACTCTCCACCTCATTTTTGAGACAGAGCCTCTCGCTGCATCTGAAACTCATCATTTCAGCTAGACTGGCTGACCAGCGGCCTCCAGGATCCACGCGCCTCAGCATCCCTGTGCTGAAGACACAGATGCAAACTTGGCCCAGCTTTTACATGGATGCCAGGGGTTCAGACTCAGGTCCCGCCTGTGCAGCAAACACTTTACTCACTCAGCCACCCCACCACCACCTTTCAGCAGAGTATTACTGAAGAAATATCAACAAGTGTTTTAACACTTCCAGTCACAGGCACAGATAACACAGGGGCCTGGCCAGCCTGGTAGCATCCTAGTGGGCACAGCACCTAGGCTATGCTGTCTCTTTAAGGAAATCTACATTCTCAGTACACCAGATCTCATTACAGATGGCTGTGAGCCACCATGTGGTTGCTGGGAATTGAACTCAGGACCTCTGGAAGAGCAGTCAGTGCTCTTAACCACTGAGCCATCACTCCAGCCCCTTAAATCATGTTGTTGTTGTTTTTTTAAGCTACTATGCTATATTTTTAACACAAACATAATTATTCAACTTGACCACTTAAATTTTCTGCACTGGTCATTAAATTTGGCTATGAATTTTAATTGGTTGTAGAAAAACAATCAAATGTTTACCACTTTAAGAGGTCCAAAGAATGCTCACTTGGATGTAAATGCAGTGTGGTGGTCTGAATTGGTATGGGCGTCCTAGACTCATGAGTTTGAATGCTTGGCCTATAGGAAGTGGCACTATGTGGCCTTCTTTGAGTATATGCAGCCTTGTTGAAGAAGAATGTCACTGTCCCTGTGGAGGTGGGCTTTGAGGTCTCCTATGCTCAAGCTATACCCAGTGTGGTACAGTCTTCTGCCTGTGGCTCAAGATGCAGAACTCTCAGCTCCATCCACAGCACCATGTCTGCCTGCATGCAGTCAGCCATAGTGACGATGGACTGAACCTCTGAAACTGTAAGCCAGCCCCAATTAAATGTTTTTCTTTATGAGAGTCGCCATGGTCATGGTGTCCCTTCATAGCACGAGAAACCATAACAAATGCAGGTAGTCACCAAGAAATGAAAATCGAAAGCCAACTACAGACATGGCAGCATCAGTCCAATGAGAGCAAACACTGCTACCAAAACGCCACTAGTGGGGATGGCACCCTCTTCTGTCAACACACTCGCCTTAACAGATCGCCTTATTTATAATTAGGCACAAGTTAGATTGCTATTTTAGGTTTACTTATTTATATTCCATGTGTGCATGTTTTGTCTGCACGTAAGTGCAGACAAAGAAGAGGGAGTCAGACCCCCCAAACCCCCTGGAATGTGGTTATGGAAGATAGAAGCCAGCCCCCATGTGGTTGCTGGGAACTGAACCAGGATCCTCTGGGAGAGCAATGTGTACTCCTGAGCACTGGAGCCATCTCTCCAGCCCTGCACATTGTTTTTAAGCACAAAGAGAAATCTGACTTACACAATATATAGCTTTCTTCATTAATACATGGAAACTCAAGTCACATAAATCCCCAGTGTGGAGGGAGGAGGTAGGCTCAAATACCCACCCCCAGCTCAGAAGCTCTTATAAACCACAGCTATTCAAACCATGACTCTGTTTTCTGTTTCTGTGAATTTGCCCATATTAGTCATAGGTCTGATTCTCCTTTTTCTTTTAGTGCTTTCACACATTGTATCGAAGATGCCACGCCTAATTCGAGGCAGTGGCTTGAGCGCATGTTTTCTGCTAAGAGTTTTATGGTTACTTCTTATGTTTAAGATTGCAATCCATTTGGAGTGAGTATTTTCCATGTGATGTGAGGTAGAGGCACAAGTGGATTTGTTTGCGTGTGGACACTGCCCTAGGTGGGTTTCTCTAGAGGAACAGAACCAAGAGAATATCTAGTGGGATTTTTATAAGGTTGGCTTAGATGGTATAGGTAATTGAACAATGGATATATGCTGGAGAGAATAAGAATCCAGTAGCTAGTCAATCTACAACACTGGGTTCCTTAGTCATTTCCATCTGGTAGTAAAGACCCAGAAGTTTCCTGAGGAGCCACAAGCATTCCGTCAAGAAGTTAAAGCTCAAGAAGCTGTGGTCTGATGTCAGTGGGGGACACAATCATCAATGGCAGACATGCTCACTTGAGATGAAGGGACAGCGTCAGGCAGGTACACGCCGCCTTTCATCAGACTTCTTTATACCCCAGCCACCTATGAAAAGGTGCTGCCCACACTGACTTTATGAAAGCCCCTGGAAATGTCCTCACAGACAAGCACAAGGTGCATCCACTAGGCGAATCTAAACAGCATCAAGTTGATAAAGGTGACCAACTATCACAGACTAACGGTACAGCTGGCGGTCAAAGCACATGAGGCTCAAATACCATCCTTCTCTTACTGGCTTTCTTTGCACACTTGTAAAGAAATTCTTCCTTACATCTAGCTTTACGCGAGTCATCATCACACTGCTTTTTAGTAAGGCTTTTCTTTCCAGTTTTGCTGAGATATAATTAACAAAGAACGTATATATTTGAGGAGTGTGGTAGAGTCGTGTTTTGTTTATGCATATATATATATATATATTATGAACCAACTGCCAAGTCAAGATAATTACTGTATGTATCACCTCGCACGGTTTGTATACGTGTGTGGTGAGACATTTAAGATCCTGTCTCTTAGCGACTTTCATTTACACAACCTCCTATTATCAGCTTAAACCAACCTGCTGTATATACTGAGTTTCTAAAATGTTTATATCCCTCAGAGGTGAAATTTTTTTACTATTTGATCAACATCGCTGCATTTCTCACAATTCCTGGTCCCTAGCAACTGTCATTCTGTTTCTGCTTCTGTGAGCTTGGTATTTTTAGACACCACATGCAAGGAGGATTGGGTACCATTTGTCTTCCAGTGAGCTCATTCCTTTTGTACCATAATGTACTCCTGTTTCATTTACACCATCGGAAACAACAGAGTTTCCTCATTCTTTAATGCTAAATAATATTGTGTGCTTTCTTGCACATGGCTCCCTGCTAAATATTCCTGGATTAATGCTTATGTTGCTTTGTATCCCAGAGTCCCCATAACGGTACTTATGCCACAGGACAGATGCCAAGTGCTTCTAACAGGGTACATGGCTAGAGACCTCCTCTCCACACATCTTTCTGGTAAACATCTTTTCTCCTAACAGGATGTAGGAAGTTATGGAGTCAGGGAGCAAATCTCTCTACTTTTGTTTTCTTTCTTGGAATCATTTTTAGTTTTCTAGGTCTCCCGAAATCCCACGTGAATTTCAGAATTGATGTTTCGGTTTCCACAAAACAATAAATAAATCAATCTTATGCTGGAAGTTTCAGATAGATCCTTTTGGAAACTGTTGTCATGTTAGCATTAAGTCTTAAAACTTAGAGATTTAAGATGTCTTTGCTTTTACATAGGTCTTTCTCAAGTTTCCCCAGTGATGTTGGACAGTTTTCCATCCCTAAGCCTTACAATTTTGTGAGGCTTTTGCGTCATAAGTGAAGTCGTTTCGTTTGTTTTTGGTTTGGACCATTTGTTTTGTTCATATTCTGTGTATATGTTTGTCTTGTATCCCCAACATCTGTAGTTGCCCTTGGCATTTGAGAGTCTGGTAACTTTGCCTGTGTATATTTGCGGATTTCACTGAGCTCAACCCTAGAATCCACTGGGCTTTATGGATGCATAGACCATTTTCCTAAACTCTGAGACCTTTTCAGGCACCATCTCTTGTACTACATTGTCTAATTTCTTTCTCTAAAACTCTATCATGTGGGTCCAGGTCTATTTTCTGTGTCCCACAGGCTGGCTAATCTCAAATGACCTTCCTCCATATCAGTGATTCCTCTGTGAACACCTGACTGCTTGTGAGCCTCTCAGGGAAGTTTCATTTAAGTTACTATACATTTTACCTTCATGACTTTTCCCCTTTAAACTTTCTGTCTCTTTGCCAGGCATGGCTGGCACATGCATTTAATCCCAGCATTCAAGGGGCAGACGTGACAGATCTCTGTGAGTTCCAGGTCAACCAGGGCTACATAGTGAGACCCTGTCTGCGAATACATGAACAATCTACATCTCTCCTAGTGGTTTGCTTTGTGAGGTGTCATTACCATGATTGTTTTATTTCCTTTGTTTTGTTTGGATGTGTATTCTTTGGGTTCTTTGAAAGCCTGCTGGTTTGCAGTCTGTCTTCTCAGCCCAACCTGTAAGCCTCCTCAGCTAGTTCCTTCTGCCGCCTGCTTCCCCTTCTGCATGAGCTCCTCTATTCCCTGGCACAACTCGCAAGTTTAATTATAAATTCGGTAATGCCTGTCTTTTATATTAGTGTAGCACGGCAGCCTAGGAAATCAGCTCATCTCTCTCCCTAGGATTCCTTAGCTCTTCCGTATGACCGTTGCCAACGCTCTTCACTCAGTAACTTCTTGAACTAAATTTCTAAGGTGAAACGTATATAGTCTTCATTTTTAGTAACTATTTAACCTCAACCGGGTGTTTCTACCCCACCTTTGATCAGTCAGTTCCCAGATAAAAGACACATAACTTTTATATTTATGCTTAAAAGCACTAGAGCTAGGCAAACAACTACCCTTTACGCTATTCGCATCTACTTCCCTACCAATAGCCCAAGTTACAACTTGCCATGTTCCATCCGGGCCACTCTTAACTCCAATTGGCCAGCCCTCATGGCCATGTTCCCATGGCTGCTGCTTCTCCTTCTTCCTCTTCTTCTTCCTCTTCTTCTTCCTCTTCTTCTTCCTCTTCTTCTTCCTCTTCTCCTTCTTCCTCTCCTTCTTCCTCTCCTTCTTCCTCTTCTTCTTCCTCTTCCTCTTCTTCTTCCTCTCCTTCTTCCTCTCCTTCTTCCTCTCCTTCTTCCTCTCCTTCTTCCTCTCCTTCTTCCTCTCCTTCTTCCTCTCCTTCTTCCTCTCCTTCTTCCTCTCCTTCTTCCTCTCCTTCTCCTTCTTCTCCTTCTTCTCCTTCTTCTTCCTCCTCTTCTTCCTCTTCTTCCTCTTCTTCTTCTTCCTCTTCTTCTTCCTCTCCTTCTTCCTCTCCTTCTTCCTCTCCTTCTTCCTCTCCTTCTTCTTCTCCTTCTTCTTCTTCTTCTTCTTCTTCTTCTTCTTCTTCTTCTTCTTCTTCTTCTTCTTCTTCTTCTTCCTCTTCCTCTCCTACTCCTCCTCTTCTTCTTCCTCCTCTCTTTCTCTCTCTCTCTCTCTCTCTCTCTCTCTCTCTCTCATCTCTCATCTCTCATCTCTCATCTCTCATCTCTCATCTCTCTTCCCTCAGACCTTAAGCCAGGGAACAGAAACCCTGTCTACCTCTCTTCTTCCCAGCTATAGTCTGTTGGCATCTTTATTCAACCAAAAGTTTTCAAGTAAGGAGCAAGGTCACTTAGCATCACTTGATGAATGGGTGATTTCCTCCTTCCTTGGGGCAACCAGACCTGGGGGTGGGGGCAGTATTTAGCATTACAATACATAGCAAGAGCAAACCTCAACAGTCTTTGAGAGATACACTAAAATATCTGGCCAGTTAATGAGCCACCACCTGCATCACTTAGTGTCACATCACTGAACTGAAATGCCCGACATAAACAACTTACTGAAGAAGAGATATATTCAGGTCACAGTGTCAGAGGGTTTGGTTCACAGCCACAGGGCTCCGTGACCTACAATGAGGCAGTACTCATTCTGTCAGAAGTAGATGGGAAAGACTAGTCACCTCATGGTGGCCAGGCAGCAAAGCAGTTCAGCTCACGTCATGACAGAGAGTAAGCAGGATGGAGCTGTAACAGGAAGTAGTCAGGGTAAGACAGCCCCCAAGGACACTCCCCTCTAACCTACTTCTAGTCAGGCCGCACCTTCCACAGTGTTACCAACTCCCAATGCTCCACTCAAATTTTAAATCCATCAATAGATTAAATATCCACTAAGTCAGAGCCTCCGTGATTCTTTTGCCCCTGATGTATTAATAACTGTTTTATTGCTGTGAAGAAACACCATGACCATGCAACCATTACAAAAGAAAGCGTTTAATTTGAAGCCCGCTTACAATTTCAGAGATTTAGTTCATTGTCATCAGAGTGTCGAGCATGACAGCATGCATGCAAGTCATGCTGGAACAGTAGCTGAGAGCTACACCCTGATCCATAGGCCAAGAGAGAGAGACTCTGGATTTCGTGTGGGCCTTTGAAACCTAAAAGCCCACCCCCAGTGATTCGCTTTTCCTAAGAAGGCCATACCTCTAATCCTTTTGATCCTTTCAAATGGTGCCACTCTCTGATGAATAAGGAATCTAATATATAAGCTTCTAGGGACCATCCTTATTCAAACCACCCCGCCTGGAAACACTCTAATGTGGGCTATATTAATCTGCAAGAATGCTTCATTCCACTCAGGTTGACAATCAAAATTCACCATGATATCAGGTAAGAGTTGTCCTTCGTGTTCCTTAAATGACTTGAACTAATAAGTAAATTTCCCAGCATTTGTGTACACTAGGGAACCTATTCGATGTTCTGGTGCCTTAAAATTCAGTTTAGCCTTTACTTCTTGCTGTTTAAAAACTCAAATTCACTCAAAGGAGAGTAGCATTTTCTTAAGTTCTTCCTGGGTATTCACATAGACCTCTACATTTGACTGGCCATGTAGATTCCAAGGAATAAGTTCGCCCCTTTCAAAGCTTCACAGGAACACCTCTGTTTCAAGCCTTTCCCATTAATGTATTTTAGTCATTGTTACTGTCTTCAATGAGCTGAATGCACTCTTCTAAGAGATATATCCAAATAACTCCTATATTAAACAAGGAGGCCTCTGAGAGGAGATGAGAACATGGTGTTGGGACCTTCATGAATAGATTAGTGCCCTGGTAAAAGAGACTAGGAGATATCTCTCACTGCTTCAGCCAGGTGAGGATACAGTGGAAAAGAGTCCATCACTGGCCTAGGAAGCAGACTCTCACCAGACGCTGAACTAAACTTCAGTCCTTTACGAGCCACCCGCCTATGGGCCTTTTGTTAGAGCAGCCTGAACATATGAAGGTACCACGTCAGACAGTCACCATGTTATACAATTGCCACTGAGCATCTTTGACAAGTGTCCCAAGAGAAAAAGCTGTCTTTACTGAATGAGTTTTGCCTCAGGTCAAATATAAACAAGCTCTGAGCCTTCAAGGAGGTGCCAGGCAGGTCAAACAAGGACAACGCTCTACAAATGGTGCCACTGGGGGTGATCCAAGGCCATCATGTCCCTTCCAGGGACTGCTAAGGCAGCTTCTTCTCACACCTGTTGTAGTCGTGAGGTCCTTGGGTCTCCATGGATACTTTGGAGCTAGAGGGATGATGAATGTGAAGGCAGGGAAAACAATAAAGATCCTTATTAAAATCCACACTTCAGTAAGCACACTCCTCGCTAGAGGCCTTCAAGTAGCATCAGGAATTCAGCCAAGGCTGTTCATCATGCTTTTCCCCCAATGTTCTTCACACATTTAAGGAAGAAGCCCGTTTTAAACTCCCAACTCCACCGTTCCCAAAGAGTTTCTCCTCTTCTAGAATGCCCTTAAACTGGACCTTTAGACCTTTTGAGTCTTCTGGGCCAAGAAAGACCAGCCACAGTGTAGGAGGTTTTAAATGTTCTTCTTACAGCAGAGCACGTTTTACGTTGTGTCGGGTTGGTATTCCGAATAGAACCCTCTTCAGTGGGGCCTGTCCTTTGGTTTTGACAGATGCAAATGAATAGGCTGAGAGGCTTGCTGGCTTCCCTGTGAGGAAAGAGTAGACCGCTCTGCCTACATTTTGGCTGCTGCTTAAAGTTAAGCGTTTGTTTTCTCGAGTGGTTTCTATGAGATCTTCAGTCTGTTCACTTCCTTCTGGCAGACGACTGACCACCCATGGAATGAATGATAGGATTTCACTGTTAAAATATAATATATCACAAATGTGGCCACCCAGTTAAAACAATCTGCGTGCACAAAACACACCCAATCAATTTCCAAAAAAGTCTTAAACAGATATGACATGAAGCCAGGTCCTATAGTCTGTCCTCTAGGCTTATCCAGCTCCTCCGGTCTGGGATGAAAGGCTGTCTCAGGAGACAGCAGAGGACAATTAAAAGGAATGATGGTTAGGAATCAAGAATGGCGATAAGCAAGGGAAGAGCAGACATGATCTCCTAACTTTTAAAACGTCTGCAAGCCTGTGGTAGCCACTAATCATAAACACTTTACACCTCCCAAACTTACCACTCTAACTACGACAATGATTCCTGAACACCAAGTTAAGTGCATAGCACGTATAAAATTATACTCCCACAGAAACCAAGGAATACAGTTTCAAGAAAGGGTAAACGTATAATGGCCAGCATTTATAATATCTGTTCCTGGCTAATTTTATTTTAGGTGACCGTACCACCCACAAACATGAGAAAGCCTTGACAAAAAATAAAATAAAATTTTAAAAAAATCCCCTGTGTGAAATGGCATGTTTGATGTGTGTGTGTATGTGAGTGTAAATTAATGATAACATGTCACTCAATAAGAACACAAAAGAAAAAGTAAAGTGAAAAATAGGAAACAATTAAGTTCAGAAGTTGATTGGGGTCATAAGATGGCTCCATATTTGCCCCAAACCCTGATGACCTACCTGAGTTTGAGCCCCAGAATTCTCATGGTGAAAGGAGAGAAAATGTCAAGCTTTGCCCTCTGACCTCCACATGTGTACTTGCAAGCTCTCTCTCTCTCTCTCTCTCTCTCTCTCTCTCTCTCTCTCTCTCTCTCTCACACACACACACACACACACACACACACACACAAAATGTAAAGTACTGCTTAAATTACAAAAACACCCAAACGTGTGTTAGTCACCTCATATAAATAGCTTTTATACCGCTGTGTTGTGATTTGCATGTAAAATGTCCACCATAGCTTCATTGGTTTGAACTCTTGGCCCCAGTGGTACTGACTTGGAAGGTTATAGCATCTTCAGAAACCAGGATCTAGCTAGAGGAAGTGGGTCATGTGGGTGAGGCTTAAGACTTCGTAGCCCAACTCCTCTTGCTTTCTGCTTCTACTTTATTATCATGATGCTATGACTATTACGTTAAGCTCCTTCTGCTGTGCCTTGTCCACCCCCTATTGGACTACATCCTCTCAAACTGCAAACCAAAAAACAACAAAAGAGACAAGGGCTTTGATGTAGTAAAGAACAGATAGAAACAGAAGAGGCAAACCAAAATAGAGCGTCTTAACAAAATGTTCCGATTGTCTCCCTGTGGTTCAATGGGAAGAACTACATGAATTGTGCTTTGTAAATCCAAAGAAATGGATGTTACTCTCTCTGTTCCGTACGTGTGTATATAAACCTTTATTGTGTTATTTTAACTATGCAGGCGAGTTTAATCTCTGTGTTAGCACAAGACCTAGTCAGAAAACAAACAAGAATATAGCAGGCATTCTCATTGTGTTTTGATTCTTCAATGTGCTTTTTAGCTAATTTATTGGCATTTGTGTCCTTGGCATAGACTGCTGAATTGCTTTCTAATTGGCGTGCTTCGAGCACCTAGATAGACTGCCTGCTTTCTTTATTTGACATGTCTGCATTCCATCAGCTGGTAACTATTCTGTGTCTTCAGTTTCTCCCTCCAGGTTCCAGATTTCTGGAGAACATCTCCATCTGTGATTACACAGGAATGTTGTTGAGGAAAGAAAGGAAAATATTCAGGCGGCAACGGAAACATCACAGGGCTAGAGGCAAGGCATTGCATAGGTACACACCTAGAAACATATCTGCCTTCTTCTTCATGGTCTATCTCAGCTATGGTGTGGCTAAGGATACACACAGCCTTGTGGATATCTTATTTTCTTTACCAATTCCCATTGTATACCTAGGCAAAATGTGTACTTATCCTAACAAGCAGAACACTCAAGTGCTCACAGCCTTACAACTGTTTGCACGGATCATATCTACACGTCCATGAAGAAGACAGGAAATGATTCTGAGGCCACGAAGACTTCCGTTTTTGAGCTGGTGGATCTGTTCCAAGACTTTGTCCATTAATGTTGATCTCGGCTCATTTAGTTCCCTGGATTTTTACAACATGAGTTTGTTGAAAATCCAACTAAACAAGAACAGTAATTGCTACATAACATTCTTTGAGGCCTAACTGTGTAACGATCTTAAAAATGAAGAAATACACGTGCTAGAGAAATGGCTCAGCCGCTAAGGACATATGCTGCTCTTGCAGAAAACTCCTGTTTGATTCCCAGCACCTACATCTCAAAACTGCAGCTCAAAACTGTCAGTCTAGCTCCAGGAGATCTGACATCCTCTTCTGTCTCCTCAGGCAGCTGCACACATGGTGCCTATGCATATGCTCAGGCACAAACATACACAATTTTTTTTAAAAAATTAAGAATGAATGTTTTTCAACATAAAGGTGTTGTAAGCAGAAATATCCATTCTTCATTAACTGATTTTTTTAAATCAGGTTCTAGCCATGACAAAATGTCAGCCATCATATTTACCTTAACACCAGGACAAAATATAGAAAGCAAGAGTGGAAGGCACGGGGCTGGGGATTTAGCTCAGTGGTAGAGCGCTTACCTAGGAAGCGCAAGGCCCTGGGTTCGGTCCCCAGCTCTGAAAAAAAAGAAAAAAAAAAAAAAGAGTGGAAGGCACTGACCAACACGCAATTCATACATACAACTCTCGTGAGTAGAAAAGGTTAACTGAGTCTTTCATTGGCTTAAGTTGTTTCTGGGGTTATTTTCTAAGCTTAGTCCAGGGAAAAGGATTCCAGACCAAGAAAGAAAAAAAAAAAAAAAAAGGTGGTTTTACTCAGTGATCAGTAGACTGTGAGGAATTGTGACTTAGCAGCTTGAACCCAAGAGCAGGAGAATTAAGACCCAACCCAGAAACATCTACAAGCCATTCTTAAATTTTAAAGGTAAATTAGGTCTGCTCACCAATTTGTTAACACACTCACTCACGCAGGAGCATTTTGAAAGACTTACTGATAAGCAAAGATTTAAGATTTTGCATAATGCTGAGAAATTCCAAAAACAATTAACAACCTAGTCAATTTTAGATTCCTAAAAAAAAAAGTCCTTCCTGTACACTAAGGGGGGAAAATACTTTCTCAGAACAGGGACAAGGGTGAAAACATTTACCCTTAAAAAAAGAAAGAAAGAAACTCTTAATCCAAGCCTTAATATAAGTAAGATAATCTGTCAATCAGTTAAATGCCTACCAATACAAATTCAACAGATCTTAGGGGGAAATACCATATAATACAGAACATTGGTAGCACCTGATTATGTTCAGTGAGGGTTTCTATACATAGGAAATAGTGACAGAATGAAAATAATAAAAATACACACAGAAAAGATCCACATATAGGATTCAACATAAAAGAATCTCAGGATAATTGTGATATAATATTATGATACAGAGAATCCATGACAATGTAGCCAAGATTAATAAAATAAGAATCACTTCAGGAGAAAATAATAAATTTTAGGAGTCTTCCTTCTGATCTACAACCCTACCAGAGACACAGGTGAGAACCTTCCCCAGGTCACAGAGCTCTACCTTCCTCCAAGGAGGGACAAGCTCTAGTCAGAGAAAACCGGATCAGTTAACACCAAAGATAACCACATGGTGAGAGACAAGTACAAGAACATAAGTAACAGAAGCCAATGTAATTTGGCACCATCAGAACCCAGTTCTCCCACCACAACAAGCCCTAACACACCTGAAAAGCAAGATTCTAACCTAAAATCCCATCTCATGAAGATGATAGAGGCCTTTAAGGAAGACATAAATAAATCCCTTAAAGAAATACAGGAAAACACAGGCAAATAGATAGAAACCCTTAAAGAGGAAACAAATAAATCATTTAAAGAAATATAATAAAACATAATCAAACAGGTAAAGGAATTAAACAAAACCATCTAAACCTAAAAATAAAAACAATTTAAAAAAATCACAAATGGAGGCAACCCTGGAGATGAAAAACCTAAGAAAGAGACCAAGAGTTACAAATGCAAGCATCACCAAGAAAATATAAGAGATAGAAGAGAGAATATCAGTCATAGAAGATACCATAGAAGATTCTATAGAAGATACAACACAACAGTCAAAGAAAATACAAAGTGAAAAAAAGCTCCTAACCCAAAACATCCAGGAAATTCGGGACACAATGAAAAGACCAAACATAAGAATAATAGGAATGGTGAAGATTCCTAGTTCAAAGGGCCAGAAAACATCTTCAACAAATTCATAGAAGAAAACTTTCCAAACCTAAAGAAAGAGATGGCCATAAATGTACAAGAAGCCTACAGAACACCAGATAGATTGGACCAGAAAAGAAAATCCTGTCATGGGGCTGGGGATTTAGCTCAGTGGTAGAGCGCTTACCTAGGAAGTGCAAGGCCCTGGGTTCGGTCCCCAGCTCCGAAAAAAAAGAACCAAAAAAAAGAAAATCCTGTCATCACAGAATCATCAAAGCACTAAATGCATAGAACAAAGAAAGAATATTAAAAGCAGTAAGGGAAAAAGGACAAGTAATATAAAGGCAGACCTATCAGAATTACACCAGATTTCTCAACAGAGACTCTAAAAGCCAAGGCAAGGCTACTATACCCACCAAAACTCTCAATCACCATATATGGAGAAACCAAGATATTCCATGAGAAAATCAAATTTAAACAATATTTTCTATTAATCCAGTCCTACAGAGGATAATAGAAGGAAATTTTCAACACAAGGAGGGTAACTAAGAGAAACTAATCATCTCAAAACAAACTCTAAAGAAAAGAAACACACAAACATAATACCACCTCTAACAAAAATAGCAGGAAGCAATAATCATTGGTCCCTAATATTCCTCAACATCAATGGACTCAATTCGTCAATAAAAGGACATGGACTAACAGACTGAATACATAAATAGGACCCAGCATTTTGATGCATACAGGAAACACGCCTCAGTAATAAAGACAGACACTACCTCAAAGTAAAAGGCTGGGAAAAAGTTTTCTAAGCAAATGGTCCCAAGAAACAAGCTAGAGTAGCCATTCTAATATCCAATAAAATAGACTTTCAACCTAAAGTTATGAAAAGAGATGGAAAAGGACACTTTATACTCATCAAAGGAAAACTCCACCAAGATGAAGTCTCTATTCTGAACAATTATACCTCAAATGTAAAGGCACCCACATTCATAAAAGAATCTTTATTAAAACTTAAAACACACATTGAACCTCACACAATAATAGTGGGAGACTTCAGCACCCCACTCTCACCAATGGATAAGTCATTGAAACAGAAACTAAACAGAGACACAGTGAAACTAACAGAAGTTATGAACCAAATGGATTTAATAGATATCTACAGAACATTTCACCCTAAAACAAAAGAATATACCTTCTTCTCAGCAACTTATGGTACCTTCTCCAAAATTGATCATATAATCAGACACGAAACAAGACTCAACAGATACAAGAAGATTGAAATAATCCCATGCATTCTGTCAGATCACCACAGACTAAGGCTGGTCATCAAACAACAAAAACAACAGAAAACCTACATACTCATAGAAACTGAACAACTCACTACTCAATGAAAACTTGGTCAGAGAAGAAATAAAGAAAGAAATTGAAGACTTTCTAGAATTTAATGAAAATGAAGGCACAACATACCCAGACTTATAGGACACAATGAAAACAGTACTAAGAGGAAAATTCATAGCACTAAGTTCATTCATAAAGAAATTGGAGAGTCACTACACTAGCAACTTAATAGCACATCTGAACCCTCCAGAACAAAAAGAAGCAAACACATCCAAGAGGGATAGAAGGCAGGAAACAATCAAACTTGAGGCTGAAATCAACCAATTAGAAACAAGAAGAACAATACAAAGAATAAACAAAACTAAGAGTTTGTTCTTAAATTAGAAATGAAAAGAGAAATTGAGGAAATTCAAAAAAGTCATCAGATTTTACTACAAAAGCCTATACTCAAGAAAACTGGAAAATCTTGATGAAATGGATGATTTTCTAGACAGATACCACATACCAAAGTTAAATCAAGATCAGGTAAACTATTTAAATAGTCCTATATCCCCTAAGGAAATAGAAGCAGTCATTAAAAGTCTCCCAGCCAAAAACAGAGCCAGATGGTTTTAGTGCAGAATTCTACCAGATCTTTAGAGAAACCTAATACCACACTCCTCAAACTATTCCACAAAATAGAAACAGAAGGAACGCTACCTAATTCATTCTATGAAGCCAGAATTATTCTTATACTTAAACTACACGAAGACCCCAACAAAGAGAACTACAGACTAATTGTGCTCATGAATATCGATGCAAAAGTACACAATAAAATTCTTGCAAACTCAATCCAAGAACACATCAAAACAATCATTCACCATGATCAAGTAGGCTTCATCCCAGGGATGCAGGGATGGTTCAATATATGGATATCCATCAATGTAATCCACTATGTAAACAAACTCAAAGAAAAAAAAAACCACATGATCATTTCATAAGATGCTGGAAAAGCATTTGACAAAATTCAACACCCCTTCATGTTAAAAGTTTTGGAGAGATCAGGAATTCAGAGCACATACCTCAACATAATAAAAGCAATATTCAGCCAACATTAAACTAAATGGAGAGAAACTTGAAGCAATCCTACTAAAATCAGGGACAAGTCAAGGCTGCCCACTCTCTCCCTATTTTTTCAATATAGTACTCAAAGTTCTAGCTACAGCAATTAGACAACAAAAGGAGGTTAAAGGTATACAAATTGGAAATGAAGAAGTCTAGATATCATTATTTGTGGATGATATGATAGTATACATAAGTGACTCCAGAAATTCTACCAGAGAATTCCTACACCTGATAAACAACTTCAGCAAAGTGCTTGGATATAAAATTAACTCAAACAAACTAGTAGCCTTCGTCTAAACAAAAAATAAGCAGGCTGAGAAAGAAATTAGGGAAACAACACCCTTAACGATAGTCATAAATAATAAAAAAAATATCTTGGTGTAACTCTAACCAAGCAAGTGAACAATCTGTATGACAAGAACTTCAAGTCCTTGAAGAAAGAATTGAGAGAAGACCTCAGAAGATGGAGAGATCTCCCACGCTCATAAATCAGTAGGATTAGCATAGTAATATCCCCATCAAAGTTCCAACACAATTTTTCACAGACATGGCAAGAGTAATTCTCAAAAAAAAAAAAAATCCATGGTAGCCAAAACAACTTCTAGGGGGAATCACTATCCCTGAACTCAAACTTTATTACATAGCAATAGTGGGGGGAAAAAACTGCATGGTATTGGTACAGAGACAGACAGGTCCATCAGTGGAATAGAATTGAAGACTCAGAAATAAATCCTTACACCTATGGACATCTTTGACAAAGGAGCCAAAACCCGTACAGTGAAAAACAGAAAGCATTTTCAACAAATGGTGATGGTCTAACTGGTGATCTGTATGTAGAAGAATGCAAATCGATCCATATTTATCACACTGTCCAAAGCTCAAGTCCAAGCAGATCAAGGACCTCCACATTAAACCAGATTCAGTGAATCTAATAGAAGAGAAAGTGAGGAAGAGCCTCAAACACATGGGCACAGAGGAAACTTTCCTGAACAGAACACCAATGGCTCAGGCTCTAAGATCAAAAATCAACAAATGGGACCTCATGAAACTGAGAAGCTTCTATAAAGCAAAGGACACTGTCAATAAGACAAAATGATAACCTATAGATTGGGGAAAGATCTTCTCTAATCCAACATCCAAAGAGGGCTAATATCCAAAATATACAAAGGAGAATTCAAGACATTAGACTAAACCCCCCCCAAAAAAAATAACAAAACAAACAAACAAAAAAACCACCAAATAGCCAAATTGAAAAATGGACTACAGAGCTAAACAGAGAAATTTCAACTGAGGAATCTCAAATGGCTAAGAAGCACCTAAAGAAATGCTCAACATCCTTAATCATCAGGGAAATGCAAATCAAAACCCTGAGATTACACCAATCAGAGTGGCTACGGTCAAAAACTCAGGTGACAGTAGATGTTGTCGAGTATGTGGAGAAAGAGGAAGACTCCTCCATTACTGGTGGGATTGCAAACTGGTACAGCCACTCTGGGAACCAATCTGGCAGTTCCTCAGAAAACTGAAAATAATTCTACCTGAAGACCCAGCTACACCATTCCTGGGAAAATACTGAATGATGTTCCATATCACAAGAACACATGCTCTACTATGTTCATAGCAGCCTGGTTGGTAATAGCCAGAAACTGGGAGCAAGCCAGGTGTCCTTCAACTGAAGAATGAATACAGAAAATGTGGGTCGTTTACCCAATGGAATACTACTCAGCTATTAAAAACTAGGACACCACGAATTTTGAAGGCAAATGGATGGAACTAGAAAATATTGTCTTGGGTGTACAATATTTTCATATTGTAGACCCAAAAGGACATACAAGGTATGTAGTCATTGATAAGTGGATATTAGCAAAAATGTTCGGAATACCCATCATACAACTCACAGACTATATGAAGCTTAACAAGAAGGATGACCCAAGTGTGGATTCTTCAATCCCACTTAGAAAGGGGAACAAAATAATCAAGGGGAGGCAGAGGAAGGAGGGAATCTGGGTGGGAGAGGGGAGGGGGATAGAAAAGGGGGCAGGATCAGATATGGGGGAAGACAGGAGAGAATCCCAGAGGGCCAGGAGAATGAATAGAAATATGCAATAGTGTGAGGTTGAGTAAGGGGGAATCACTAGAAAGTCCCAGACACCAGGGATGTGAAAACCATCCAAAACCCAATGGGGATGCCATTAGCCTAAATGCCCAACAGTGGGGAGATGGAACCTAAAGAGACCACCTCCAGTAGACAGACATGGTCCCCAGTTGAAGGATAGGGTCACCCACCCATCTCAAAATTTTTGACCCAGAATTGTTTCTGTGTATAGGAAATGCAGGGACAAACAAATGGAGTAGGGACTGAAGGAAAGGCCATCAAGAGACTATCCCACCTTGGGATACATCCCATCCATAAACACCAAACCCTGACACTATTGCTGATACCATGTTATGCTTGCAGACGGGAGCCTAGCATGGCTGTCCTCTGACAGGCTTTACTAGCACCTGACTGGGACAGATGCAGATACAGCCAATCATTGGACTGAGCCTGGGGACCCCTATGTAAGAGTTAGGGGAAGGACTGAAGGAGCTGAAGGGGATTGTAACCCCATAGGAAGAACAAAAGTAGCAACTTGCCAGACCCCTCAGACCTCCTGAAAACTAACCCACCAACCAAAGGGCAAAATACATGGGCTGGTCCATGGCCCCTGCTACATATGTAGCAGAGGATTCCCTTATCTGGACTCAGTGGGAGGGGATGCATTGGTCCTGTGGAGGCTTGATGCCCGAGAGAAGGAGGATGCTAGAGGGGCGAGGTGGGAGTGGGTAGGTAGGTGGAGGAGCACCCTCTTAGAGAGAAGTGGAGGGACTGTTGGCTCGCTCATGGAGGGGGGACCAAGAGGGAGGACACTATTTGATGTAAGTAAATAAAATACTTAATAAAAGAAAAAAATAATAAAAATAAATAATTTTAGGAGTATTAAATGAACATTCTAAATCTAGAGGACACAATATCTAAATTTAGAAAGCCCTGGGTAGGTCTTCTGGAACAGAGCAGAAGACAGGCTTAGTGAGCCCAAAGATGGAATGACAGAAATAGCCAAGTGACAGCACAGGGTAAGAAAAGAAGTAACAGGGACAGAGAACTGGAGATGCCAACCTCATGTGACTAAAGGACGCAGCCCTAGATGCCGCTTGATAGGAAGTACAATGTTTCTTCTCAATGGAAGTACAATGTTTCTTCTCAATGGAAGTACAATGGTTCTTCTCAGTGGAAGTACAATGTTTCTTCTCAATGAAATACAATGTTTCTTCTCAATGGAAGTACAATGTTTCTTCTCAATGAAATACAATGTTTCTTCTCAATGGAAGTACAATGGTTCTCAGTGGAAGTACAATGGTTCTTCTCAATGAAATACAATGTTTCTTCTCAGTGGAAGTACAATGGTTCTTCTCAATGAAATACAATGTTTCTTCTCAATGGAAGTACAATGTTTCTTCTCAATGAAATACAATGTTTCTTCTCAATGGAAGTACAATGGTTCTCAGTGGAAGTACAATGTTTCTTCTCAATGAAATACAATGTTTCTTCTCAATGGAAGTACAATGTTTCTTCTCAATGGAAGTACAATGGTTCTTCTCAGTGGAAGTACAATGTTTCTTCTCAATGAAATACAATGTTTCTTCTCAATGGAAGTACAATGTTTCTTCTCAATGGAAGTACAATGGTTCTCAGTGGAAGTACAATGTTTCTTCTCAATGAAATACAATGTTTCTTCTCAATGGAAGTACAATGGTTCTTCTCAGTGGAAGTACAATGGTTCTTCTCAATGAAATACAATGTTTCTTCTCAATGGAAGTACAATGTTTCTTCTCAATGAAATACAATGTTTCTTCTCAATGGAAGTACAATGGTTCTTCTCAGTGGAAGTACAATGGTTCTTCTCGATGGAAAAGAGAGAAGAAACTGTTGAAATATTTAAAGATATAACACTTAGAAAAAAGAAAGGAAGAAGACAGTGCTGATATTCTTTCATTAATGTGGTAAAAGATTCAAGTTCCTGAATGTCAACCACACACACACATGAGGAACATAACTGAATCCACTTTGTCCCCTGCAGGGTTAAGCCACTGAGAACAAACGATACAAAGTGGTGGTTTGACTAGGAATGGCCCCCACAGGCTCATGGGTTTGAATGCTTGGCCCTTAGGGAGTGGCACTGTTAGGAGGTGTGGTCTTGTTGCAGTAGCTGTGGCCTTGTTGAAGGAAGTTTGTCACCATGGGGTGGGCTTTGACATCTCCGTTGCTCAAGCTGCACCCAGTGTGGTACACAATGACGACCTACAGATCAAGATATAGAACTCTCTCAGCTTCGTCTCCAGCCCATGCCTACCTGCATGTCACCATGTTCTCCACCAGGGCAATAATAGACTAACCCTCTGACACTGTAAGCCAGCCCCAATTAAACGTGTTCCTTTATAAGAGTTGCCATGGTTGTGGTGTGTCTTCCCAGCAATAGAGGCCCTAACAAAACAGGGCCCTAAACACAGGTTCAAATCTGTTTTCTTTGAACGCCTTTGTTTTGAACACACCTTAACCTCATGGAAGAGCAGAGAGAGTATCAGCTGACTGTGACAGACTGCTGAAGCCAGCCACACGGTTCCCGCGCTGCCAAAGGAAAAGAAATAGAGCCTGGGGTGGAACCCAGCGCAGAACACTCATCTATCATGGACAAGGCCCTGGGTTTGAGCCCCAGCCTAGGAAAGAAAGACAAAGGGAGGAAGTGACTAGAAACTGGTAAGATGTTTAAGTAAAGATATTTAAAGATATTTGAATAATATTTACTTGCTCAAGGTACAGTAAAAATAATTAATGCACAGAAGAGCAAGGAGAGCCCTGAAGGGTAAATGTCTGGATAAGCAAGAGTCTAACGAACATTTAAAGTGACACTGATAAAGCTTTATGTGGCGTGAACTGTATTTAAAAATAGAAGACGCGTACGATAAAGCAGTAAAAAAGCAGAGAGGTCCAAGTTTCCTGTCAGTTAAAAGCACTACGGGATAATTTGGGGGTCCAATTTGTTATTGCTAAAATTGCAAGTAGAACAGATATAATTTTAAAGGGATGAAAACTTTTAGAGGGGATATAAAGGCAGGAAAGGAAGAAAAAAACAGGTGTCAGGCATAGCGAATAGAAAAGACCCCGGTAGACTTCAGTCCATCAGAACCAATCATCAACTTAGACAAATCAGACACTGTAAAACACACACCAACAAATTTCAAGTTGGGTATAAATAATAAGCAGATTTATAAGATGTTGCTGCAACTGTGAAGACAACACGGTTTAAAACAAGAGCAGGAAAGGAACAGGGTGGCAGTTAACTTAGAGCCGACTGTGTTAATGTTATATAAAATGGGTCTGAAAGCCAAAGTAACTTTATGGGAGCTACAGGTGTCTCAAAACAATAAAAGATCAAGCCGAAAGCAAAGAATCATACATCTGATACCCTTAAGAATATAGTTTGGGGGAGGCGGGGGGGGGCTAAAGAGATGGCTCAGCAGGTCTCAGAGGACCCAAGTTCAATTCCCAGCACCCGCATGGCAGTTCAAAACTGTGTGTGATTCCACTTCCAGGAGATCCAACACCCTCACAAAGACATACATGGAGGCAAAACACCAATGCGTATGAAATAAAAATAAATAAATATTTTTTAAAAAAACTTGAACATCCTTAAACAAACAAACAAACAAATAAATAAATGATTAAAAAAAAACAGTTTTAGCCTGGCATGGAGCCCCACACTTTTATTCATAACATTTGATAAGTAGAGGCAGGAGGATCTTTGTGAGTATGAGGCCAGCCTGGTCTACACAATGAATTCGGGACTAGCCAAAGCTATGTTGTGAGACTCTGTGTCAAAACGAACAAACCCACAACCTCAAAACTCATTTAAAAAAAATTAAACTGAAAAGAAACAGACACCCGAATTCCTAGTGGAAAGAACGTTTTTTGGAACTTAGAGATAAATAGACAAAGAACATTTGTATTATTAAGTTGTAGAAGTTTGGGGAAAACAAGATTAGCTGGATTAGCACATTCAGAGTGATATCTAGCAAGTATAGGGTGAGTATAATTGTTATGCCCACATGAACTATTTAGTGAAATAAATTTCTGGGCAAAGCGGGGTGTGAGGAGACTACAATTTTGAAATGATGAAGAGGTTAAAAATCAAAACGTTGGTTCCCGTTGTTGAAGTTAAGTAAGGAAAAAAAAAACCCACCCTGAAAATAGAAAGCTAACTAGAAAAATTCCAAGTACTAGTAAATAAATAAACACACTGGCTTCATAAGACGAATGGAATTTTGAAAAGATTTGAAGATGAAAATAAATATAACTCATCGAAACTTATTTCCCAAGGTCTACTGTTTCTTAAAACATCAACTATGCAATCTCCTATCTATTACATAGTCGTTTGGTGTTTACCAATGCTAACAAAAGCACATGGACACACCTTTGTGCATAAAACTTAACAGCAGATTTGGTGTGGGGCTGTTTGTTTTGCTGTTTTGTTTTGGAGACAGCATCTCTGTCAGTAGCTCAGCCGCTCTGGAACTCACTCTGTCACCCAGGTTGACCTTGAACTAATGCCAATCCTCCTGCCTCAGACTCTCAAGTACAGAAATTGTAGGCTTGAATCCTACTGTCTGTTTTCAGACATTTTTTTTTAATGAGAAGATTAGAAGTAAATCAAAGGTTTGTGTGTGGTAATGGAGAAATAAATTATACTACGAACAACTCACAAGAATTGGACTCAAAAAAAAAAACCAAAAAGTTACAAACTGCTAATGCAACATTTGTGTGGAAAAGAATTGGGTAATTGAAAAAAAGAGGCATGCATGGCCTTTTATATTAAATCTAGAAATCAAGCCAACCCATAGCTTGGCACTGGAAATCTTGGAAATGTCTGCGATGCTGACTGAGGCAAGAGCTTTGAGTTCATACGCTGGCAGGCAAGCATTCAGACGCATGATTGGAACTTCTCAGACGGCATGCTCCAGACATGCATAGTTATGATAGATCAGGTCTTAATTTGCCCTCCCCTAGTGGGATAAGCACCAGGACCAAAAGCAACTATGGAGGAACAAGCGCATGGTATCTTAGCATTTACAGTTCCTCAAGAAGGCAAGCCAGGCCGGAAACTCAATTCGAGAACCTAGAGGTCGGAGCTAAGGCAGAGACCATGGAGGAGTGCTGCTTACTGGCTTGCTCCTTGTGGTTTGCTCAACCTGGTTTCTCATCCAACCCAAAGCTAGATCGGAGAATGAGCATAAAAGGGAAGACCAGCATTGTCTTGATTAGAGCATGGAGGGCAGTATTCTCTCCATGGCAATGGAGGCTGGGCTGGGATGCAATGGGCTTGAGTGCTTTATTGGGCAGAAAAGGGAACACTTGGGGTGAACAAGTCCATCAGTAGATCCCTTCCTTGCAGTCTCGGCAGTAAATACCAACAGAGGGTCTTATGTCATGTTGACTTTCACGTCAGGGGTTTCCCAGCTCCTAACTGCCCACAGATGTTCTTATGACTAGGTTGACATTTTTGTCAGGCAGGTGTTCTTGGCCATATGTTGAGTTGGGAGTTACTCAGCTCACCTGAGGCTCTTTGTTTTAGGTCATTAATCCTTCAACCAGAACTACGTGCCCAGGAGTGGTAGCCAACAGTGGGCTAGACTCTCTTATGTCCTCAATTACTAATTGAGAAAGAGCCCCCACGGACTTGCCTACAGGCCAATCTGACGGAGGCATTTTCTCAACTGAGATTCTCTCTTCCCAGGTGGCTCTATACTCTGTCGAGTTCTCCCAAAACTTACAGCACAGACTATAAATTTCTACCCTATCAAAATATAGCTGCAAGTTTTTCTTAATAAACCTTTCAAACTTGAACTTTTCCAAGGGAAGAATAATCGATGTCATTGCAGCCATTTCTAACTGAACCCCTTTGAGATTAGACAGAATATGTGGAGCTATGTTTAAGCACGTTTCTGAGTAGACATTTCAACTTCTAAGCTCCACAGGCCAAGGATGTGGCTTTGCTGTTGGTAGTGATGTTGTGAGCCAGGCAGGGTCTTATGTAGCCCAGGCTGGCCTCAGATTTGCTATGCATCCAATGCTGACCTTGAATGTCTCTACCCTCAACTTCCTGGGTTCTGAGACTAGAGGAGTGAATCACCATATCCGGTTTAGAGGGTGCTACGATTGAACCCAGGGCTTTGTTCACATTAGAAAAGTATTCTACCAACTGAGTTACATCCATAAACCTATCTGGTTTTGTTATTAAAACAGCAACAACAGAAACCAACAGATTTTGAGTTCCTATCAAGGCAAGGAAAGGGAACCCAGAAAGGCAGAAAGGGTGGGCCAGAGATATGCAGATTCCCCTATACAGTATTGTAAGATACAGGCTATATCGATACAGGGTCATACATTCTAAAGATTAACAGAGCATCACTGCCTTGGGAAAAAAAAATTACAAGAGGTAAAAGAAGTGTTAGCACCATTAAACTTCCAGTCTTGCCTGTTCCCTAATCCCTCATTAATATGCCAGGAACTGACAGAGATACCCCCCAAATTATATTTTGGTATTGAGAGCTTTATTGCAACCTAAAGTCTGCTCTGGATTTATCCCAAAAAGAGTAAAAATCATGTCCAGGTAAAAATCTTCAGGGGACAAAACAATTGTACATTGATTCGTGACAAGTTTCTAGAACCTGGGGGTACTTAGGAAGTCCAGCCCTAATGACGTCTAAAACAAAACTCCCATATATCTAAGGGAGCAGCCTATAAACTGCTTAACTCAAAATTTAACACAAAGCCCAGCAGCAATTTTAAAAATGCAATACCAATTGCCAAAGGCCTTCTTCAATAATTAAAAAGTTCTAAAAGTGCTAGGAAGTTGAGAACTGTAGTCTCTGGTCAGCTAAAGCAGTTGATAAGAACCAACTTCTGATATGATCTTGATATTGATTTAGCAGGCAATGGGTGTATGAATATATATATAGATATACATCCAACATATTTTAAAATATGGTCTTGATGAGTGGACAGAGGTAGCCTAAGTAAAAAAAAAGGATATTTAAAATTATGAATATTGTATTGCAGAAATTGTAACAAGTTTTGAAATCACCTCTTTGGTTTAATGGAAATCTAGAGGTGTCAAAAGGAAGATCTGGTTAACCTTAAGATAGGTCAGTAAAAAATGTTAACCTGGGGGGCTGGAGAGATGGCTCAGTGGTTAAGAGCTCTGACTGCTCTTCCAGAAGTCCTGAGTTCAATTCCCAGCAACCACATGGTGGCTCACAACCATCTGTAAGGGTATTCGAAACCTTCTTCTGGTGTGTCTGAAGACAGCTATAATGTACTCACTCTACAGTGTATTCACATACGTAAAATAAATCTTTAAAAACAAATCTTTAAAAAAAATGTTAACCTGAAAATCAGAGACAAGAACATTCAATAATAAAAATGAACATAGCCCCCAGTATCGTCAGAAAACTACTGAAATAGTATAGATATAGAATTGGACTTTTTTTTTTTTTTTGCAAGGGGAAATAAATGAGCATGGGGCAAGAAACCATTAGACAAAGTAACAGCCAAGTGCACATGATGAAATGGTTAAACATCTATGGTGATATGAACACGAAGAATTCACTACAAGCTTGTGTGTTGGACAGACTGTTGGGGTAGAAGTCTCAGCTCACGTACAGACAGACCACACCAAGTCAACATGGTTCCACGTGGAGAGGTTTAATGAGAGAAGAAGAGTAGAAGAAGGGAGAATTAAAGGCCGGCCATGAGCACCTGAAGGGAAGTGGGGAGAGGGGGAGGAAATGGGGAGAGAAGGGACAAAGGGGAAGAGGGCAAGAAAGCAGAGAAGAGAAGAGCAAAGAGAATGAGGAGGGGGCAAGCAACCTCCTTCATAGTCAGGCTTGCCAGGCTGTTGCCAGGTAACTGTGGGGTGGAGCATACCTGGCTGTTGCCAGGTAACTGTGGGGGTGGAGCTTAGACAGAATACCAACACAGACTGTTCCCAGCTAATGGGCCTTGGAGAAGTGACTGCATCTTAGGGGTCATGAGCTTATCAATGAATTAGTTCTTTTGATAGATCCGTGATACGATGAGATATGGGGGTTACCTCAGCTCAGGCTCAAAGCCATGGGTCCAAACAGCTGCAAATGAGAAACAGGAGCCCAAATAGTTGTCTCTTAAATGATTTCTCTCCGGTGTTCGTCACAACAACAAACGTTCTGACTGACACATGAAATGGATAACGGAGATGGAGATGTTGCTGTGACGTAGTTCAGAGACTTTGGAAATGGCTTGTGGGAGGGATCTGGGAAAGTTTGCAGATGCGGGCTAAAGAAGTGCTAGAAGCAAACCCTAATGGCTGGCAGTTGTGGGAGTCCAGAAGAACAGAGTGGTGGGGTATGATCACAAGGAGTAAGAAAATGTGCTCCTGAGATTTCAGACAGTGCTGGAACCTTCTAGAAAAGAATTCACTACATTTTGTCTATGTCCTCAGGGACACAGATTATAAGTCTAATGTATACCTGGCAGACCTTCACAGTGTCAGACCAGGAAGAGGAGGAGGAGGAGGAGGAGGAGGAGGGGGGGGGAGGGGAAGGGGGAGAGGAAGGGGAGGAGGAAGAGGAAGAGGGAGGAGGAGGAAGGGGAAGGGGGAGGGGAAGGGGAGGAGGAAGAAGAGAAGGAAGAAGAGGAAGAGGGAGGAGGAGGAAGAGGAAGAGGAAGAAGGGGAAGGGGGAGGGGAGGGGAAGGGGGAGGGAGAGGAGGAAGGAGAGGAGGAAGAGGAGGAAGAGGAGGAAGAGGGAGGAGGAGGGGGAAGAAGAGGAGGAGGAGGACACAGAGGCACTGGGCAACTGCATAGCTTTAGAGGAGATAAAGATAAGGAGAGATAAACCTCACAACTGTCAAGGGATTGGCAACATCAGTAAAAGTTTTAGATGTCCTCTCTAAAATCAAGAAGAAGAAAAAAAATTTTTTTCATCTGCCACCTTCTAACTAAGAGAAAAAAAAAACAATGACTACTGGGGCCTTTTGGGTTATAAAGACAATTACTCTCTGCCCAGGTATACTTCCCCTGTTTGTGCAACAGGCAAGATGAAAGACTACAAGATTTCGGTGAGACGAAAAGCAGGGAAGAGGACCACATCAAATCCCGGGTGCGATCCTGAGTGCTGTCCTTGGGACAAACGCCCTGAGAGATCTTGTGTTATTAGAGGCAGCAGTGAAGGAAAAAGTGTTGTCTGACAGAGGGCCCTCCTAAATGAAGCACAGCGTAGATCCCCGAGGGTACAAGACAATGGAGTGGTGGTTGCAGCAGGTAACGAAACCTAGCCCTTGAAACACAGCCCTTGAAACACAGCCCTTGAAACACAGCCCTTCGCATGATATTTTGCCTTAACCAAGGCAGAGAGCCTGACCAGGTGACACTAAATGCCCATGCAGCCACAACCTCTAACTATGTTAGGTCTGTCAGCACCACCAAGTTCATGACATTTTAGACACCAACCTCCAGTGAGGACCCGAGGTGGACTGGACTCTACCCAGTTGCCCGTACCTTCACAGATTTCTATAGATACTTACTTGCCCAGCTCCAGATTTTTGTCCCATTTTTAAAAATAGGCAGTTTTCAAAAGAAAAAAAATGGTCCAGACATACATGAAGGTGAAAAATCGAGTGAAAAAAGAGTACTTTTTTTAACCTGAGAAAGTATGTAAATTTTAAAAATTCAATGCAAATTTCCAAAGCACTATTTGGTTGTTTCAAAGGATTCATTCTGTGCATTTCTGTGCACCCAAGAACTCAGAATCTCACCACTACCAGTCTAGTGGGGTTATGGAACCTTCAGTTCTGGGACTGAGCTGTTAGAGATCACTGAACTTGTGGAGGTTCAGGATTTGTGTCAGGAGAGAAACCTCAGTGGAGCTCAGTCTCCAGTCTGCAAGGTATCACATGACCTTGGCCTTTAAGAGCAGTCCAAGGCTGAGTTTGAACCATTAGGGTATACGACCCAAAGGACGGAGGTCAGATTTAGGATATTTGGGTCTGACCTCACCCTTCATACTCACTTACTTCCGAACAAAATAGATCATAGCTTACGCCTTGGTGCTGCCAAAAGCCCCATCCTACCTTGAAGGGGAATCAGTTTAAGATCAAGCCAATCAGAGAAGAGCAAAAACAACTGGGAGGAGAAAAAGCCAATCAGAGAAGAGTAAAAACAGCTGGGAGGAGAAAAAGCCAATCAGAGAAGAGCAAAAACTGCTGGGAGGAGACATTATTTGGTTACAGTATGACCTCATGTTAATTGCCTGAAGCAATGAGATGCTTCTGCAATTTCAAATCTTGGGATCCGAAGTTCTCTCTCATTTGCTACATAGTGCATTCGAGGCCAGCCTGGATACATAAGACCTTATCTAGTAAGAAAGGAAGGGATGAAGAAAGGAGGGAGACCGGGAAGGAAGAAGGAAGAGAAGGAAGGCAGGAAAGAAGAAAAGAGAAAAGGAGGAGGGAGGGAGGAAGGAAGAAAGGAAAGAAGGAAGGAAAAATTAAATATGATGGCATTTATTAAAGATAACCTGACATTATGTGTCGAAAGCTCTAAATATGGGTATACCCTTTAATGCAATACAGAAGCTTGTAAGAATGCATTCATCTAAGAAATAGTTGGCGCTGAACTTCAACAGTGGACACGACAACGTTCCTTATGGAACTGGCCTAAAGTCACAACCAAAGACGAATATAAAAGCCTTATTTATAAGGATACCGACCTACAGAATAATCCATAAGATAACATAAATACCCAACAAAATAAAAACGCATCAGTAAATCTTGGAGCACTGACATGTTAAAATGGCACTTAAAATGAGTTACAGAAGCCATTTTATGAAAAGATATAAGGTTTTTTTTTTCTTTTAAGCTGATGGCAGCCCTGAGTGTGTGGAGTGCAATGAACTGGTGTTTGTACACTGTCCTGTGTGTTATTTGTGCAGGAAAAGCCCAGAATCGATTGCTCTAAAATGTCAATAGTTATTCTAAGAAGAAGAATTGTGGGTGCATTTGATTTTCTCCTGTGTATATCTTGCTATCAATCTGTAATTTTCTAGCACAAATATGCCCTCCGATTGTTAGCAGAGAAAACATAGCTCTGGCAGGATGACCTTGACTAGTTTACATCAGAAAAGAAATAAATAAGGTTTAAGTACTAGCATTGGGTCGTCTCCTAAATCTCGGGTAGCCTTCATTCTAGGATTGGTACATTCGGCTCATCCCTATCCTTCAAATGAACCTTTCTTTTTGCTAGAGCCTTGCTTGTGGTGCTCAAGCGCTCTATCGCTGAGCTGCGCTCCTACTCCCCGATTTGTGCTACCCAATCGAGAAAACCAAACCCTCTTTGAGAGCTGGTCAACAACTGTCTGGATCCGGCCCCTCGTCTCCTGTCTCAGGACTCAAGGCTATTTCTACCGCTCTGCCCTTTACTGAGACCACAGCAACATCACCGGGATAACTCTGTCATCAAGAGCGGTCATCCAATACATTTGGAGAGTTCCATCAGTGCCCTAAAAATAGCTTAGCAGCCTGGAGGCTCACTGTGTACCCGCTTGAAACTCAAGTGCGCCCTGAGTTGCAAAAGGGAAGACACACGGTGGGTAAAAATGCTTGGATTCTCTTCCTGGCCTTCCGAACTTAAACAAAAATCCAAGTGTGCCCCACGGTCGCAGCAAAGGGAGACTGTTTGCAAGGTTAAGTTAACAATGAACTCTCTTGTACCACCGGCTTTCATTTTAACTCTTGTCTGACCATTTAAATGGCCGCACCTTGCCTTCAGATGTGAAAAGCGCTTGACCTAAAATCAGTGCTGTGACTTCGATAGCTCTACGCCCGTTCATTTCAAGTCAGCTTACCAGCCTAGCTAAGGTGGAACCCAACAGGCCTAGATTTCTCCAAGATAGGGCTGTGCTGCCCGATTTCAGCTTCCAACTGCCTGGCCCACTTTGCGAGTGTGTTCTCTGGGACTCAGGATTACCCTCCAGCCCAGAGAAACAGGTACAACTAATTAGGGCTGTTCCAAAGACCAGAAAACCTGTGAGCCAGCCTCAGAATACTTACGGGAACTCAAAGGAAGACAGACCATTTTCAAATAACCCGGACAGGCTTACCTGAAGCAACATCACTTTATTTTCAAAAAATGCTAAGTAACTGGCTTAGACATTCTACAAGCAGTAAGTTCTCTCCAGAATATATTAGTTCATATCAAACATGGAACAGGGGTTTTATATCTTAAAGACAGTATTTTCAGTAAATATTTCTCTCTCTCTCTCTCTCTCTCTCTCTCTCTCTCTCTCTCTCTCTGTGTGTGTGTGTGTGTGTGTGTGTGGTGTGTGTTTTTCCCAGGGTATGGATAACTATGTGCACACAAAGGTTGACCTCCCAACCTTTAGCTCACCTTGGTTTTGTTTCCTTTTCAGGGTCTCTCTCTGGCTTGAAACTCACAAACTAGACTAAGCTAACCCCTCTAGTAGCTGGGATGGATCAAAACTTCACTCTATACTTCTGCACATGATTCTATAGCTGAGATGTGGGTCCTCCTTCTTTCTAGATAAGCACTATACAGACTGAACTAATCCCCTACACCCTGGTTTCCAGGAGATATTTCTTTAGTCCTGTAAGGCTCAGCATATGGTTTTAATGACCCGAAATGACAGCCAAGAGAGTGTCCCAATACTGGGGTAGATAACTGTCTAGGAGGAAAATTATGTTTCTCAACCTTCATGAAATATTAACATTTTTTTCCTCTTCAAAATTCTTATAAATACATGTAAGCCTGGAGTTGCCGTCCATGATTAATTAAAGAGGGAGTAGAGGAGGAAAGAGAAAAAAATGATAAAATGGGTATCCAACCTTTGCGTTTGGTTATGGCCTTTAACAGATAAAGATTTTGAACAACATGGATTGGTGAATTACTGTAAGTAGCTTACTGTAATAAAATGGTATCAATCCTGCCAAGGAGCGGTAAGCAAGGATTGGGGCCATCCACGTGCACTAATTTGGATATGACAAGCTTGGAACTTATTTATAACTTGTACAGTATTTTACTGCTCTTTCTCTCCAAAGAAGCACACATCATATTGCACAAGGCATGCGGGTATCCGTGTCTCCTCTGCCAAAAGCAGCCAGAAAGAGAAAAGAAGCTTTGCATACTGTTATTTCAAGTCTGAGTTTGCGATGGGCCATTGTACAGAAATATTTGGTACTTAATAATCTTGAGGTTTGGACTCAGATCCATTTGACAGCCCGGGGGGGATACATGGTTGGATGGCTTGGGTTCATAAAGTCACTAAGAGTGGATCTGGCCTTCGGAACTGTGTTTATCTTTGTATGGACGTGAAACCAAAGTCATAGCAAGCAATGAGCAGCTGAACGATGTCCTCTACTGACGTGGATTCAGAAAATAAATAATCACCATTCCTCCCACCCTCGTTCTCAGCAGCTCATGCCAGCTGATGAGGAACGCCTTGATTATTTCTGGAATTTCCAAAATGTTCAAATGCCCAAGTATCATCTTGTTCAAAATGAAATAATTTTAGACAAGAGTGTCAAAGGTACTTCAGTGGGGTCCCATAGGACTTAAGGGACTACTCTGTGTGTGTGTGTGTGTGTGACACACACACACACACACACACACACACACAGAGGCCAAAAGTTGACCAAGATGTGCCAGCATAGCTGGCTTTTAATGGTGATGCAGGGATTTGAACTCAGGTCCTAGCACTTGCATACCAAGCATTTTCCCACCAAGCTGGTTCCTCGGTCCTCAAAGGAAACGGTGTATTTCCTTCCCAAGGCTGAGCTCTAGGATTCGGCCTCTGCCACAGTGGGGTAAAAACTTCCTCCTACCTCCCTCCATTTTGCCTAGTGACCACCATCCAAATGGCTGGATGCATTCCCAGACACTCTCTTTCTCTGCAGTACTGGGCTGGCTTCTTACCCATGTAGGAAGAAACAAGCCAGCCAATGTCACACAGTGTCTGAGACGTCTTGGTAGACACCTCCCCTCTCAGAGGCTTTTGCCTGCACTTCAGTGAAGTACTATAATTGTTAGATGACACTGTAAGATAATATTAACTATTAAAAAGCCTGCCTCTTACATTTCAGGGTCTGCTATTTTACTTTTAAAAATTACTTCATCATCCCAGCACAGAAGTCCCTTCTGAACTAGTACTTTACTTAAACAGTGGAAAAATTTTTATATTTTCACATTGGGGTCGGCATCTAAAACAGTGGTTCTCAGCCTGTGGGTTGTGACCTCTAAAGACCATTGGAAAACATAGAAACTCCGTTACTATTCATAACGCTGGTAAAATTACAATTAAGAAGTAGCGACGAAAATAGTTTAATGGTTGGAGGGTCACCACAACATGGGGAGCTGTATTGAAGGGTCAACACTTCATATAAAATAGTCACATTGTAAATTACTTAATTTTTCTCACCTGAATTAACCACAGATAGATTTCTTAATTTTCCTTAACTCTCACTGGGGATTCAAACCGACCGTGATAACCCCAGTCAGTCTCCCATGGAAATCAGCAAGATGAATTGAACATTTCCTACCAGGATATTCGCCAGTAATTCGCATTCACCTTTGCGAACACCACATTCTTCATCCGCTGGGGTTGACAGCTAAGGTGCCCTGGAAAGTAACTGGGGTATGTCTGTGGGGCTCTATCAGTTAACACACTGACCTGTTTAAAAGGAAATAAAAGGTGTAGCTCGGGGGCAATTAGTGTTGGTACTGCACTGGCCTCTCCAAGCAAAAACCGCTCGTGCAGTGAGATCAGAGAGTGGAATGTTCTGTTCACATTGAATACTTTCATCAGGGGCCTGGGGATCCAACTCAGCCAGCAGAGTGCTTACCTGGCAGGCAGGAAGCCCTGAGTTCCGTCCCAAAACATCCCATAAACCCAGAGAAGGGACACGTGCCTGCAATCGCAGCAGAATCAGGAGAATCAGAAGTTCAACTTCAAAGTCATCCTTATGATACACCGGAAGTTCAAGGACGGCCTAGGATACACAAGACCCTGTCTCAAAATAAGGGGGGTGGGGGTAGTATTTTATTCTAAACCTCAAATATGATTGGCTGGTTTCGAAGTGTCGTTAATTTAAAGCCCCATTGAGCAAAAGAAGCGGCAATGAGCTGGCTTGCATTGATAAATATACTACGTTTAGTGTATTCTACGTATGCTTTGAGATCTGCTGGTAGAAATCCATCCTTATGTAACAGTTCTCTTCCCTTTTAAAAGAAATCATACTTTTTACAATTATATCCGGATAAATAAATGAGGTCAATGCACTAAACGTTTTGTAATTCAAATAGAAGGAAATAGATTCTTTGCTTAGGAAAAAAAAAAAAAGACGGAGGTGGGAGCGACTTGTGTTGAGACAGACATTGTGCCCATCTTCCTGAATAACTAACTCAGGCAGGAAGCACAAATCCGATGATCGTAGGAGGTACAGTACTAATTCATGGTCCTCTGAAGTAGAAGGCACCCTTTGCTAGCTGTGAGCCATTAAAGCTAAAGTTTTTCTCAAGCACTCCCAAATGTTAAGGGTATTATTATTATTATTATTATTATTATTATTTTTTTTTTTTTAATTCTACATACACACCCGGGGGGGGGCAAGTGGACTCTACCTCTTGGTTTCTCACAGCACCAGCTTTTGGGGGCCAAGAAAACTTGACAGCTCTTCTCATGGTTCAGACCCCTAGAGGAGTCAGATTTCCTAGGTCCCAGGTGTTTGGGAGGGGACTGGCCTCTGTACAAATCACCCCAGGCCCCAGGGGACTCTCAAGTCAACTGGTCTTGCCACCCAGGCCTAGCGGGAAGGGCTCCGCGTGGTCCCTTTCAGAGAGTCCAGCAGCTCGCTCTGGGTCTCTCTGGGAGTCGCCAGGGGTCTTTGCGACTTTGACCGGTAGGAGCAGGCAACAACAGACAGAGCCAGGCGGCCTCCAGCCTTTTCCAACTCTGCCCCACCCAGCAACAGCGCCAGAGCCCTGGCCAGGCGACCCAGCGCCGCGCGGCGCGCGGGGAGAGAAGCAGCTGTTCCCAACAGCTGGGGGGCGGCGGCGCCGGGCGCCCCAGGTGCTGTCCCGGCCAATCGCAGGCGTCCAGCCCGCCCCCTCCCCAGCCGGGCGTCGACCCCCGGGCCGCTGGGGAAAAAGGAGCAGAGGGTTGGAGAGCGGTCCTCAGTCCGCACTGGTGTGGCAGCTCCTAAGCAGGAGGGACGGTCCCCAGCCCGAGCCGGGCCCAGCACCGCGCCCCCAGCTGCCACCTCCGCGCCCCCGGGACAAGGTAGCCTCTGAGCCAACCCCTTTCCCACCCCAGCCACTCGATTTTCTGAGAAAGGAACATCTACCTCTTTTGGACTTGGAGACCGCCACCCTCTCTGCATTTAAGGGGAAAATTTTTTTTTTTTTTACTTCCACGCGGGGTGAGTGCAAAAGGCTTGCACAATCCGCGGCTACGGAGCTGGTTACCCGGACGATCGGGAAGGTCTGGACAGTGACCGGCCGCGGGGACTGGAGTAGAGAGCCCGGGCGAGTGTTGGGAACAGCGGGCCACTTGGGAAGCCGCGCGCCCAGCGCCCACGCCGCTCCCTCGCCCCCGCGCGCGCCCTCGGCCCCCGGCGGCCGCCGCGCGCTGCGGGAGACGCGGAGCCCGAGGACCAGGCGCAGCCGCAGCCGCAGCCGGAGCCCGAGCCGCGGGGCGGGCGCGAAGATGCACACCACCCAGAAGGACACGACGTACACCAAGATCTTCGTGGGAGGGCTGCCCTACCACACCACCGACGCCAGCCTGCGCAAGTACTTCGAGGTCTTCGGAGACATCGAGGAGGCTGTGGTCATCACCGACCGGCAGACGGGCAAGTCCCGGGGCTACGGATTTGTAAGTTATGCGGAAGGAGGACTCTCGGGATGGGTGGGGAGCAACTAAGAGAGGTCCTGGAGAGGCGATAAAAGACAGGCCAGGAGGGAGCGAGTGGCCCCAGGCCTTAGGAAAGCATAGCATGGGGTAAGGGGCTCTGTGCGACCTCGCGGGGCGCCCCCTTCACTCGGAGCTGAGCTGAAACTTTAAGTGTGATGGGGTTTGGGGAACCGAGGGACTGTGGCTGCATCGTGGGGTACCGAGAGGACCTCCGAGAGCCAGATGGAAGGAGAGCCAGATCTGGGATGCAGAGTTGGGAGGGAAGAAACAGCCCCTCGCTGTGGCATTTCTGGGTTGGAGGCTGGTTGTTAAGTGAGCTGGTGCTTTGTTTAAAAAAAAAAAAGGAAGAAAAACCGTGTGTGTGTGTGTGTGTGTGTGTGTGTTGTAGTGTTCACCCCCCCCCCTCAACCTCCAGCCCGGTAAGAAGAGACATCCGGGAGGTCTAGAGCTATCCACCCCCCTCCTTTTCACACCACTACCTTTTAAATTGCAAAGGTAGATTCTAAAAGGAAGAGCTGCGCCCCTGAGTGTTTGCCTAACTGAAACAGTGCGTTAAGCTTTCTGGAGATTTAAAGGGGCAAATTCATCTGCCCAAAAACCTGAGAACGCTGGGGCAGGACAATTGCTATTGTCACTAAAGAGTGTTTGCCTCTTGGGAGCTACCGGTTGGTTTGGGGCTGGACTTTGTTTAAAGCCCACAGTACCTCTGGGGCCCGGGTGGGACCGTAAAGGGTAAATCTACATGCGAATTCAGAATGGTGGCTTCCAAATCTCTTTTAGGGCCCACATTAGCATCTTTAAGACTTTGGGTGGGGGCGGAGGGGGGGTCCTTCCTTTCTTCTTTCTGCTTATTGTCACTTTTTTTTAAGGCAGAGAATGAAGGGTTAATGTTCCAACTGCCCCCCTCCCCCCAAATAGGAAGGGAAGCCAACTTCAATACTTTTCCTTCAGGGGTTAACTGAGGGCTCTGTGTGTCTGTCTGTCTGTCTATGTTGCTAAGGTCACCATGGCTGACCGCGCTGCTGCTGAAAGAGCCTGTAAGGATCCTAACCCCATCATCGATGGTAGGAAGGCCAATGTGAATCTGGCGTACTTGGGAGCCAAACCAAGAATCATGCAGCCAGGTGAGCAACGCCCTCCTCCCCTCCCCCCTGCCAACTCTTCACCCATTGGCAGACAGATCCCACCACCTCCCCAGCCCAGAAACACCAGCTTCCTGCGAGCCCCACGGTTGTGTTTGGTAAAACTTGAGCCTTGCCTGGTTATTCCACCGCAGCATTAAATATGCATGAGCATAGTAAGTATGCCTCTGGGTACTTGAGATGTGTCTACTAAAATAGATCTCAGGGTCCAGAGAGCCTGCCCTCAAAAGTTAATTCGTGTGTTTCCTATATAGTGAAAGGTATTTCTGACAGCGCTCAAGCTATCCAGTTTTCACTAGCCACTTGTGGCTGAAAAGGTACACTATGTGGTTGGGCTTTGTCATCTCCAGCCAGTGCGATCCAGGCCAGGGACGCTGTGCTCAGAGCATGAGTGGTCTGAACCCTGACCTGAGAGAAGCATGGCACATATTTTCATATAAAATCACAGAGTACCAGCGACCAAATACACATTGGAAGACTCCGCCTTCTCAGCTTACATTTCGGTGTTCTGCTTCGTCTTTAGTGACTTCTACCTGGGGATGAGAAGTAATTTGCTAAGATCTCCATAGCTGTTGGTTTACAATGGGATATGGCGTTGTCTATGAGGAAGTCTGTTGTATTATTTGGGAATGTTCTTCACATTTACTGAAAATAATTCACTCGGGGATTGAGCAAATGACTCGATTCCCTAGGCAAGCAACTTCGTTGACTAAATCTCGTGTGCTTTACACAAAGCCTTTCTGGCGGAAGTTTAGAAGAGAGCTTGACATTTCTCTTCAGGAGCTCGGTTGTCAGAAAGGGACTTCATGGAGAAATACCCACGAACATTCAAAACTCTGTCTTTCTAAAACATCTTCTCTAGAAAACTATAAGAATAGTACGTGTACTGTTCTTAAAAGAGCGATGGGGAATTTCGTTTTTATAGAATTTTAATACTATAAAACCGTAAAGTGAAAAATGTACTTTTCAAGGCATGGAAATGTTCCAAATTTCTTCTTCTTTTCCCTATTTTTTTTTTTTTGTTTGTGGGTGAGTTGGAACTGTAGGAATATTCGTGAATTTAACTTCATTGTTGTTCTTGGGTCTCTAAATATTTTCAAATCTTTTTTATGTCTGTTAAGTAAACCTTGCAGAATTTTTTTTTTAAGTTTTCCAATCTTAGTCTGGTCAAATGTTTACTTAGGATGAATGATGACGTTTATAAAACATATCTATTTTTCATACATAAAGAACCGTTTCATAGGAGTGGTTCTTTTTAAACCACAAATTGTGATTGTAATTCCTTTGTAGGAATAATAAGAAGTCCCTACCTGTGCACAAATGGGAATTGTGGTGTGTTTTATTGCTAGGTTTTGCCTTTGGCGTTCAACAACTTCACCCGGCCCTTATCCAGAGACCTTTTGGGTAAGTCAATTCACCAAGCCCTCCAAAGTTACAACACGGTCACCATTTGTTTCCCTGCCTCTTTGTTATAAACAGACGAGGTCGATATGTCACAGAAGTTCCGGGGTTTTACATATTTATATATGCTCATGTATTTTTTTTAATGCTGATACTATAAATATTTTTAGATGAGTCAAGTTATCTGACCAAGTATGCAGTCTCCAAACCAGCCAAATGTTGGGCTTAGGATTAAACAAAACAAAACAAAACAAAACAAAAAAAAAAAATCCAAAACTACCAGGTATGACTTGTGCACAAGACAACGTGTCCCGTCGCCATTCCTGCTGTCAGCTTGACTCAATGTGATTTATCTCTTTCTAACCTGACAGGGCTCGTATACAGTTAAGCTAACTGATCAGAAGGATGCGGTGATGCAAGGTGGACTAGTTCTGTTTGGAGTTAAACTCTGTAACCAGTAGACTCAGACACACAAGCTCAGATGGTGATTAACCATGCATGGATGTTGGTGGTGCTGTCTTTTATCTTTCACTCTAGTCCATAGCCCTTCCGTGTGCTTTACTTTTATTTATTACAGTCATGAAGTGGTGTTGATAGCTAAACTGTGTGCTTTGACTTAATTGAACAGAGCTGTAGTGAGTGTTTTCTTTTTCTTGGGGAAGGGGCTCTTTGCCGTTTGAGTTTGGTGGTGGTGGTGAGCAGTGTTGACCTTTTGACTTTGCCATGGGGAGCAAAGGGCATTTTCCCCCCCTCTCTCCTGCTTTTAAGCTATTAGCCTGTGACTTCCATTTAACATTTTTTTTGTAGTGAGTGCTAAATCGTGTGATTTCTCTCCGTAAGAATACGGACTCACTGCTTGCATGTTGTAAGTCTCCGTTTTCCGGGAAGGGGCTTTCATTTCGCAATGTATGTCTATCGCCAGGTCTTCTGATAAAAGTTTCACGAGCTCTATTCAGATTTTATTAACACTCACCAGTTTGGGCTTTCCCACCCCCTTAATTTTGTCTGGTTTCTGTTTTGAGCAGCACAGTACTAACTCCCACCTTTGGACCTAACAGGTGGACAACCTGCCCACATTCATGTTTCCTTTGGGTCCTGTTATTACCAGCCCCTTAAGTCCCCAGTGCCATTACATTGAGCATGACCCAGGAGGAAGGCCAGCATCAGTTTATCCCGGATATTAGAGTCTGTTTCCTCCATCTTCTACCTGATCAATATTGTTGTAACTCTTAATTCTTTTCTGAATATCCAAGCTCGTTAAAGAATTTTATGGCCATCCCAGCTTAATTCCTAAAGATCTCCGTGTGTCACCTAGAAGGCTAGAATCTATCTTCACAGATATATACCTACTGTAAGCATCTCCTCATATAGGCTAACCAAAAAAAAAAAAAGTCGTAAGTTGATGAGAAGAAGCCAGCCCTATTCCTACAGACATTTTCTTATTACCTTCTTATTATTTTGATCTATCAGTAACTCATTTCTTAAAGACATCTGCAGCTTTTGAAAAAGCTGCAGTTAAGTATAGCTATGTATCAGAGCCCCTTCCAAGCCAACTTAGACAAGGACAAGCAATGAGTTGATTGAGTCACAGTCCCTCCATCTCTCCTTTCTCTTCTTCCCTCCTCCCCTCCCTCCCCGCTCCCTCCACCATTACTTCGCCAGTGTGGACTATCAGCCAACTTGAGACTATGGAAGAAAACTTACATCTGACGGTGTAATTGTGGGCTTAGTCCTGACCTCCCGGGCATCAGTGATGAGTGTAAAACCACAGCAATTAACCACTGTTCTTATGTGCCCATTACTTTGTGAAAAGAAGCTGTGTCTTCATTTGAAGGGAAGCAAAAGGTGGCAGGGCAGCCAAGAATCACTCATTGAGAAGTCACTTGGCATCGGTTCCAGTTTAAGAGGAATTCAGAATCCCCCCCCCCAAAAAAATAGATTGGGAGAATGGGACAAGCCCATGAGGAGGAGAGTAGATTTGAAGTGGATGAGGGCACTGGGTCTATCTGAAAGGTGTGTGCTGGGATGAACAAGCAGAGAGGTGCAGTGTGCAGACAAACTACAGTGCACTCATGCTAGCCGGATATATCTGGCCTGGCTGTGGCAGTCCCTCTGGATCCTTGATAGCAAGAAAGTAACACAAAGACGAGAGAACCGCCAGGCGATGTGTATTGCACGGGAATTTTAAACCAAGTGTGTTTGTATAATAACCTTTTGTTCCTCTCTTCTGATATTAACTGTCTTCATGATGAATGGTGATTGTTACTGCGTGCATAAATTGTTTGAACTTGAGACTCAAGTTGAACTTGAGATTCGAAACAGATAGCATTCCAGGTAGACCAAGTAAGGTTTCTCTTTTCTTTCTTGAGTGGTTCTTAGCACTGCCCTGATTCCAAGTCTGTAACCAACAAATCACACCTGGTCACCCTAAACACTCTCTGACTGCCATATGTTCTTATTTTAGACTTGCCTGGAAGCAAGCTTGAGAGTTTTTAACACTGTCCTTGTTTGAAAGGCTAGTGAAGGGACTCTTCGTTTTCTGCAGTCCTTAAATGGCCCCTGGGTTACCTAAGGTCTTTAGAGACAAACACATTAGTTGAAAGGACTTCGGAGTTAGCAGAGAGCAGATATGGATGTACTTGTGGGCCTCTCTGTTTGAAAGAAGTATTTTCTTGTCACAGCTCTGGAAAGGAGATGCTGCAGCTTTGTCCAGTACAGATTCAGGGTTGGTTTACACGAAGTTAACCATACACTTAAGCCTTGACTGAGCCCTCATTTCAGTGTCTAGCTGTCTGCCATAGGTGAGCTGGTGTACTACACACGCAGACCTGGTAAGAGTACACTATGTGAATTCTGCCATTTAATTCTTACGATGAGCATTTGAAAGAGATGCTGTTAAGGCCCTTTCTTGAAAATAAACAAGACAAGTGCAGACAGGTTAATGAGCCTCCCGTTGATCCCAAAACCTCCGGATGTGTTAGAATGTGAGTCCAAGTTCAGAGTCATGGTCTGCCTCACCTTGGAAGCTGTGTCCATTCCTGGATGTTAAGCGAAGGCCAGAAAAGGGATAATGCCACCGTCTCATCACCTACCAATAAAATAATCAGTGATGGGAAGGGCATCAGACAAAAGGAGAGAGACAGCAGATGAGTGGGTCTCAAGGAAGCCTCCATGAAGAAGATGAGTTAGATCTTGGAAGGAGGGTGAAAACGGGGAGCTGTGTTATTAGAGCATCTACCGTACTGTCCACTGGAGATTCCTCCCATGGAGAACTTCCATGTACAGCAACTCTGGGCTGGAAAACTCCAATCTCATTCACATAGGAACGCCATGAGATTAAGAGTAGAGTTCCAAAAGTTCAAGCACACCAAGGGCTAGATCTAGGGTAGATGAATAGGGGAGGTAGAGACTGGGGGAGGGTTAATATCTTGAGTGACGCAGAGATGGCCATGTGCTAAAGTGAGATCTGGTGATGGGTGGCACGTCCAGGAAATAGTAAGATGGCTTGCTGACCGGGGTCTAAAAACAGTTTAAATATCTACATATTTACATGTATATTTATTTACATATCTATATATATGGCATTTTGGAGATAGTAGCAACAAAAGGCCCAAAAATGGTTTGTGTGGTATTAGGGATCACTCTTAACGGGCAACTGGATGAAGTGCAGAGTTAGTCAAGAGTCTGCGAAATAGACTGGAAGACTGTTATTGCTTTGAAAGTCATAGAGCCTAGCCTGGCCTGGTGGCACACGATGGGAAACCAGAACTCTGGAGGCTGAGGCAGGATGACCTTAAATTTGAAGTAGGCCTGGGCTACCTAAAGAGATCTTGTCAAAAGGAAGGGAGGAAGGGAAGGAGGGAGGAAGGGAGGGAGGGAGGGAGGGAGGAAGGAAGGAAGGAAGGAAGGAAGGAAGGAAGGAAGGAAGGAAATCAAGAGAGATATTAGGGAGACCTAAAGGAATGGAAGTAGGAGGAAAATGTAGTCAGTTTTCTTTACTCACCTGCGGTGTTCACTTGGTTCTTGAGCTTTGTAGCTGCTTGGTGTAAATTCTGTAGTGAACTAAAGGGCTGGAGGTTGGTAGAATTCTAGTAGGAGGGGCATTCCAAGACTGCCTTACTCGGTTTATTAGACGACTGAAAGAACTCCCAAGACACCGCTCTGCTCTGCTGCCTTCTCCCTGAACTGAGACATGGGAGTCTCTCCAGGGTCCTCTGGGACACGACTCTCTAGGGTCCCGTGGGCTCCCTTTCTCTATGATCTTTTAAAGGCCCCAGGTCTTCCTTTGCCTTTCAGACATCTTCCTCACCCTTGCCAGCCTTCGAGTAGGACTCTGATCTTCCAGAAAAACAAATTACGTTCTCATCGAGTGGCTCTGCCCAATCAGAAGTAGTCATTCATATAAATACAGGGACAGTAACTCTTGAAGCAGTACTCTCTCTGCTTTAAAACATCCCTCCATCTCTCTCTTTATCTTGACCTTTTTTGGGGGGGAAGGGGAGAGGAGTGAGGTGGCTCCTTTGAGCTACTCCATTATTTGAAAATGCAAACCTATCAACCAACAGGCTGTCCTCAGAACATCGGAGGCACAAAGGGTTAATGTCTCTGTATCAGTGAGGTTCAGACTAGCTGCCTTTGGAACTGATAGATGTTTCACTTTGGCCTTATAAAGACATTTTATCCGCTGGAAACCCTTGTCGCATGACAGGATCAAAAATAGCCCAGCTGCAGCCTCTGCTGTCCGTCACCACATGTAAACTGGCAGGAGAGGAGGCTCTCTTAGCTGCGTCTGCACATTGTGGACCCATCGGCTCTGGGGACAGTGCTTTCCACAGCCACACCTGTCACCAAGGGTGAGCCAGTCACCTGATGTGCCACAGAGCTCTGAATGTGTGCATGACCATGCACGGCGCCTGGTTTCTGACATACAGTTAAGAACATCTCTTAAGTGTCCTCAGAAACACTTGGTGACAGGGTTTCTGCTGGCACTGGGAAAGAGCTACAATTCTAGTAAAATCAAATGTATTTTTATCTCAGGGAAGACAGAGTTCACCACCCTCTCCGATAAAGTCATCTTTTCCATAGATTTTCTTAACAAGTGATTCCATAGAATTCTAGAGACCAAAAAGGAAAAAAAGAAAGAAATCAATCTTGTGTTTTTGAAGAGCCTGAACGTGATGTTTTGTGTTCTTTAAAATTTGAAGATGGTTATCTGTGCTTGTGCTGCTAATAAGTTGGTCTTGTTGACAGCAAGATAGCATGCCTGTGTTCTATTTTTAGAAAAGATAGGGGGTTGAGAGGGAAATCCGTTTAAAGAAAGACGAAAATAAGTCAGATATCCGAGGTAGGGCTTTGAAAATGGGCGGTAAGGGGCTGCAAGAGGGGCAGCTGTGGTTGCCCCTCTTAGTTCGTAAACGAACCTCTTGTGATGTTTTTTTTAACCAACTTTTAAGAAAAGGCCTCGGGTCTGGCCTGTATGTGAGCTGTCAGTGCAGCACTTCAAATGATACTTGATTTTGTTACGTGTTCTTGGCTCTTCTCAGGGTGACCCATAACCATACAACACAACTGTACAAACCATTAACCGTCCGGGCGGATTGAAAACAGATAGGTTAATAAATCGATTTCTTCTGACACAGGCTAACGTGAGAGTTAGTGGGCGTACAGAGCACCATCTTTTGAGTCTCTGTTAAGTTCCTAGGCATTCGGTTGTATTTTTCCTGTCCGTAGCTTTTACACCGAGCTCATCAACCCCCAACTCCTTTCTGTCTGCCTTGAGTAGAGACAAGCTGGCTGCCCAATAGTCAAACAGGTTTGATTGACTGCTCTGTCCTGATTTTGGTGGTGGGGGGGGATCAAAGAGAGATCGGAAGTGTGCCGCACACCTCTTTGAGAGCCTCTGCCGGGACTGTTAATAGCATTTTGGTAGCTTCCCACAACAGCCTTTTGTGAAGCAAGTGAGCTGCACTACTGTCGTGTGAGGAGTGTGTCTGCTGTGCTTACCACACTTGTGAACCTTGAAACTCCTGGTTTGAGGGTTTTTTGGGTTTTTTTGTTGTTTTTGTTTTTTAATTTAATTTAATTTTGTCGCCTGCTTCTTTCATAATTATGATTTTTTTTAATCAGGGTGACTGAGGTTGCAGAGAAATTAATGTGTGCCGAGTCTGCCTAGCGATTTCAAATAGGGTTGCCATGATAGAGAATACTGGAGTCCACTCTCCCTTTAACGGCCAGGCCACCGCCCCCACAGAGCCGTGTCGGCTCGGACAACCTTCCAAGTCCCGTGTTCACGGCGTGGAGTTTTCTATTTGCTAGACATCACTTTTCTTAGATGAACTCTACCAAGCCTGTCTTAACAAGCACAGCCCTGGCTAATCGCGATTCATTTTCCAAACGTGGCGTGCATGCTTCTGCATGATTTCGAAGTCACAGTGAAAAATTCTTACCGGGGAGAATGTCATTCCATTGCCCGTTGATGAATTCCTCTCAAGGGAGCAATCCAACGGACCACCGAAGAGTACATATTATGGCAACCCTATGTTGATAGCAACCACTAAATTTAAGTTTGTCTCCATCTCTTGAGCAAAAGAGTTTCACAGGAGAGGACCGTCGCCTGACTTTGTTTCCCATTTCTTAACAGGATCCCCGCCCACTACGTCTACCCGCAGGCTTTTGTGCAGCCTGGAGTGGTCATTCCCCACGTCCAGCCCACGGCAGCTGCGGCTTCCACCACACCGTACATAGATTACACTGGAGCCGCCTACGCACAGTACTCGGCGGCGGCGGCTGCAGCCGCGGCGGCTGCTGCCTATGACCAGTACCCATATGCAGCATCGCCAGCTGCCACAGGCTATGTGACCACTGGGGGCTACAGCTATGCCGTCCAGCAGCCCATCACCGCTGCTGCGCCCGGAACGGCTGCTGCTGCGGCTGCGGCCGCTGCAGCCGCAGCAGCCTTCGGCCAGTATCAGCCTCAACAGCTGCAGACAGACCGAATGCAGTAGACCAGCCGTCTGATCCAAGTCAAAGGGGTTTCTCTTTCCCTCCCAGTTTCCCAGTTTTTAGTAGCTGATGAGAGAGTTAACGTTCACCTGATGGCTTTGAAGGGACAAGGCAAAGGTAGTGTGAGACAGAGGTGTTCCTTTTCTCGGTACTGCTGCAGATGGAAAGGGGAGGAACAGGAGGGCGAGAAACAGTTTTTGAAGTCAATCCCAAAGAGCCTGAGTTACACAGAATAGCCACTAGGACACGATGGCAGGGGTACCCATGGGACTTCACTTTTGTATGGGGATTTTTATTTTTTTTTGCTCTTTTTTATAGTATCAGGGAAGCAAACTGCCTTTTCCAAGTTAGAAAACGCTACGTGAATCTAGCTGAACCAGGGAATACGGAGTGCACAATATGTAGCTTGAATTACGTGTAAAAGTAGATTTTTGAAGAAAGAAACACCACAGCGGAAAGCACTGGTTGTCCTTCCTTTGCAGTGGTGACTGCGGCCTGCAGAACTCTGTCGAGGCGGGAGGTAGTGTTTGCGCTACCTCAAAAATGGGCATCGAACAATCAGTTTAGGGGCGTGATGGCGGGTATGGTGGCGGACAGGTACCAAAGCTATTTTCTCATCTGTCCCTGTGGACGAGTGGGGTTGTGGAGCCATTGATACTGCACCAGCCGCTCAGACAATCGATAGCACACACCGTTCGCAGGAAGAGTCCATCACTTGTACTCGTGGGAGGAGCTTGTGACATTATAATTCCCCTCCCCATCCCCTGTCACTCGGGGATGATCTCTTCTGCCAGTCGGGCTTTCACCACACCACTTGTCTTTCTATTTATTATCTAGACTAGAGGATTATGGGTAAAGACAGGCGGAGTTTGCAGATGCTCACCCCTTCGGGACTGTCTGAAGGACCTTTGTTTTCTTCCCGCCCCGCCCCCACTCCCCCCTTTTAAAATAATTTTACACTTTTTCGTATCTATTTCAGAGTCCTATTTAAAACTATTTATTAGTGACTACAGTACCTAAGACAGCAAGGTTCTTGACATTACAGTTCTTCGACGGTTGATGGTCTTGTACTTTATAATGTGCCTTAATAATAATCCTATTTAAGATATTTATTTTTTAAGTTTTACTATGCTGCACTCTAAAGGAAGGAACTTTAGAAGTGACACTGTAAAATTATGTATTCATCTCATGGCATAAGTTATTCAGTAGGTCTAGATGTAGCATATTAAATATTAACCTATTCAACTAAAGATGTTGGCTTTGGATTTATTTAAATTCTTATGTGCACTGTTCAGGTGGGTGCTCTTACCTGAACGAATTTGAGTTTAGTTTAGTCTTGAGTTGTTTTTTGTTTTGTTCTTTTTTTTCTTTTCTTTCTTTCTTTCTTTCTTTTTTTTTTTTTTTAAACAAGCTACGTCGCCGGTTCTGTGCTTCCTCGAATGTTTTCCCCCTGCAGATCTCATCTGCCGGGAACAGATGTTCCCACTTTCCTTGTGTAGTGTATGTAGTTTTAAAAGACGGCTTTATATTTTTTCCTTCTGAAAGTGTGATACTTGCAATTTTTACTCTTAAACTAAATTGAATACTATTTTACACTGTATTGGACTTTTATACTTGAAGAACTTCATACAAGGGACAACAGGTTAGCATTTTTATGGACTCTCCATTGTCACTGGATTTAAGTATTCCCGTACCAGACAGTGGTATGCAATGGAGGCGTGGCTCTCCTGTGCAAACTATTTATGTGTTGTGTATCTCGCTTTATAATGTTTCGGATCTTCTCATCTATTCACTTGTATTAAATATAATTTTTAAAAACTGCTGTTGCATTGGTTATTTCTAATTGGTTCTGTCTTAAATTGGTTTTCTCCTTTTGAGAGGGGCTGACTGAACTCACCGTGTAGCTAAGGATACCCTTGAATATTGATCCTCACACCCGCTGAGTGCTGGCAGTACCGGCGTGCAGCACCCCAAGCCTAGGGCTTCCCAAACGTGGGGTGAGCACTGTACCGTCTGAGCTACATTCCCAGTCCCCAGCCCTTTTTCTTTTGAACTACTATGATTAACCATTCCTCAATGGAAAACTTTTTCTGTGGACATAAAAATCTCTCAGAGGATGTACTCTTTGACCTTTAGAATAAATCTCACAAAATACCTGCCTTATGTGTAGCAAACAGACCATCACCCTAAACTGAATCCTGAAGAGTTGGTTGTAAGCAACCATAGCCTAGGTCAAGACAGTGCTGCTGGGATGGGGGGGGGGGGAACATGGCTGGAGCTAGCCTCAGTATTTCCTAGAAATGCCAATAGATCCAAACGCTCTTGATTATTTCTTTGTGATGCTAAAGTTGAACCTGGGACCCCACTTTGCCTAGGCAAGGGCTCTACCACTGAACAACACTCCCATCCTCCTTTTTGACCTTTGTATACCAGGGCTGACCTCCAAATTAACAAAATGATGGCTTCTGATCGCCTGTCTTTGACTCCTGGGTGTTGGGATGACAGGTATGCACTACCACAGTTGATATATGTGGTTCTAGGGGCTGAATCCAACAGAGGTCCATTCCTAGGCCTAACTTTTAATTTCCCAGACAAGACTTCACTAAAAAGCCCTGGCTAGCCTTGAACTCACCCTCTGGAATAGTTTTAACTTGAAATCTCCCCACCTTAGCCTTTCTAGAGGTCTATACCACCAGGTCCCAAATTACATTGAGTAACCCCCTTTTGTCGGTGACATTTTCAGGCTTCTCATATAGTCTATTGGAACAGAAATGCCAGCCTATAATAGTCAAGTGTCCTGTAGTAGTCCCTCGGTACAAAGCCAAAGACAGTAAAGGAGTAAATTCATAGGGACGATGCTTCAACGCACTGTAGTGATGACTTCCCAAACAGAAAGTCCCTATGTCTTATTTTTCATCAACAATGCAGTAATATCTAATAAGGCATCCATTAGAAAACAATACATATCAAAATGTCGAGGGGGTGACTGTCTACTGATGATCTTAAAGAGTATATGTGGTTTTCCTCTTACTATGGATAGTTTGAACTCTTGTTCCTAGTGTCACCCATATCAATTGTGTATCTTGAACTCCATCAGTTTCTAGTAGAAGGGACAACAAGGTATATCAACGGTACATCACCCTTTATAGCCACCCTCCAGTTTAAAGCCATCAGCGAGTTTCAAACTCCAACTGAAAATGGAGACAGCAGTGTCTCCCCATGGGAGGTGGAAAAGTACCCCGAGGTATTTTCAACAACCAGTAGAACTGTTCCTGAGCCACTAGTGAACACTTTAATTTTTCAGACTTATGAGAGGTCACTTTGGTCCTCAACAAGTCATCTACTTCTGAACTTGAAGTAATATTTGATTTATGATTAAAAATGGGTCAGACAGTTCCAGGGAAAGCTTATTAAAAGTAGCCAAACTCAGGAAAGCCAAAAAATCCACCTGTTTTAGGTAGGCTGCATATTTCTTTAGAATGTCCCCTGATGTATAATAATGAGAGGGGGGGTGTGATACTTATGCATAGATGCATAGATTTCTAAAAAGAATGAAAAATTAAAATCTAATCAAAGGAAAGAGATACCATGATGTAGTGTCCGCATTCACCTGGAAGGCCACTGGTGTTCGAGAGGACAGTGAGTCAGATCTGATGCTCTGCAGTGCCTCAAGGCTGCTAGCCAGGAAGCCATCACAATATGGACTGCCTTCACGTCAGACCAGAACCATGAGCCCAAACAAACCTCATTTCTTTATAGCATACGGAGTCTGGAATATTGTGGTATTGGCAAGGGGAAAGATGGCAGGCTAACTGATAAGAAAGCATTTCGGAAACTTCGAAGTATTGGGCAAGGGGAAATTGGATGGAGACAGTATAGTTTGAGGGTCTTTCATTGCTGTCACTATTTTGTGCTTTCTGCTGTGGTTTTGAGACAGGGCTTCGTGTAGCTCAGCCTAGTCATGAACTCACCTAGCCAACGATGATCACTAACTGCCGATCCCCCCTGTCTCCACCTCCTGAATGTTGCGTTGCAGGTGTGCACCACCATATCTGTTTCTGTGTGATACTGGAAATGCTAGCCAGGGCTTTGTGCCTGTTAGGCAAGCACTCCTCGGCCCACTGAGCCTCATCTCTGGCCCTAACGAGGCGATATGACAATATTAATTTGGTAACTGGCTTCAAATGTCTTATTACACAAACCCTTCTGAGGAAGACAAAATTGCATTCCATGGTTTTATGCTCATTTCGTCCCAATCTAACAATAACCAAAAAACCCAATAGGCAAATTGTACAGTAACAACAATACAAAGGTAACAGAGAGGGAGGGGGAGGGGAAGGGGGACAGGGAGGGGGAGGGGGATGAGGATAGGGAAGGGAGGAGGATGGGAACGGGGGGGGGGGAGGGGGAGGACAGGGGGAAGGGGAGGGGAAGACAGAGAGGGAGAGGGGGAGAGAGAGAGAGAACACATTTACCAGACAGGGGAAGGAGGAGTAGATGCAAAGATTACAGAATACATTTCTCTCACAGAGGCTCTATATTTAGTCCTCGCTCCTGTCAAATGTCGTTCTTCTTAATTCCTTTGGAGTCTTTAAAAAAAAAAAAAAAAAAAAACGCTCATTAAGATGACAACCCGAGGCTTGGAAGGGGCAGAGGTGAAGAGGAACAAAAAAATAAATAAATAAATGGGCTTTCATGCTCACTTTTGTCCTCGCTTCTCCTTCAAGAGTTCCAGGCTGTTTCCATGGAGATTCTAACTTTGTTTCTGCTTGAACACTTTGTATAAAAGGGATTCATTTTGGGTGTAGGTTCTGAGTGGGGTTTTTAGTTCAATAGTGATTTTTGTGCAATCACTTGCACAACAAGCTCTTTTTAAAGGCCTGCTATTTTTAATTGGCATAATAATTGTACATATTTATGGGATAAACAGGACGTTTTGTCACATGAGTCTATAGTGTTATAATCGGATCAAGGTAATGAACATATCTATAATCTCAAAATAATCACCATTTGCCGAGGTGAAAATATTTGAAGTTCTCTCGGGCTATTTTGAATATCCATCACCGAATAGCTTAGGCTACCTTGAAATATACAGTTATTAACTTTGACCACCCCACTGTGGAATAGGACACTAGAATTCATTCTCCCTGTACAAATATAACTTTGTATCTATTGTCCAACCTCTCCCTAGCCTAACCACCAGCCACTCAGCAGAACCTTCCTGAGCCACTCCTCTCCCCTCTGTTAATGTAACATCAATCTAAATCCCCCCATGTGCATGACACCATGTTTTATTTGCCCCATTCTGCCTGGCTTACTTCACTTAGCATCCTCCTGGTTGCTGTGAATGACAGGGTTTCACACACTGGTAAGGCTGACAGTATCCACATAAACGCTTATAGGCACTACGTTCGTATATATGTCTGTATATCATGACTGAACTTGACTCGAAGTGATTCCGAATCTGTTTTCGCACAGCGCTGTTATCAGAAAGGCTGATGTCTCTACGGTACGACTGGCATCCAGTTTCCTTTGGCAAATGAAGTAATGGTTTGACTGGGTCATTCAGTAGTTCTCACTCCATCCTGCGTACCATCATGACTAGGGTAATTCACATCCCCACAACTACAGTACATAAGAGTTCTCCTTTTTTCTCTACCCAATATTTTATTTACTTATTCATTCGCAGTGCTGGGGGTTGAACTTAGGGTCTTCATGATGGGCAAGCACTCTATCATTCAAATATATTCCTAGTTTCTTCGTCCTCTTCCTCCCCCCCACCCCCTCTCTCATGGTGACAGTGTCCTTAACTGAGATGAGATGACATGTCCCTGTGACTCTGATTTGCATTTTCCTGATTCTTGCTGATACTGAGCTTTTCCCACAGATCTATTGAAATTTTCAAGTTTAGTAAGTATAATAATCAGTTATTAATATTATTAGTATGCATGTGTGTGTGTATGTCTGTGTCTGTGTGTGCACGTGTGTGTGTGTATGTCTGTGTCTGTGCACGTGTGTGTGTGCGTGTGCGCGCGTGTGTGTGTGTGTGTGTGTGTGTGTGTGCATGCGTGTGTGTGTGTGTGTGTGTAGGCTCCTGGGCCATGGTTTATATATGGAGATCAGAAGGCAGCTCTGTGAAATCAGCTCTTTCCTTCCACCCTCTAAGGGATTCAGGGATTGAATGCATGGCAAACTCCTGTGTGCCATCTCACCAGGCCCCAAATGTCAGGGTTTCTTCAAAGTCTCAGTTGTAAAACATAAGAAGAAAGAAACAAGACCATACCTATATAGACTTGGGTGTTTTAGATAAGAAAAATGATAGGGTTTGATATAAGTTCACTCTGTCCTCTTGCACAGACTTTGGCCCCTCTTACCCAACAGCATCCTCAAAGAGGACATCTATCGAACTCTCACCTCTCCTGTCACTTGCCTCCTAGAAGACAAATGGCACTGCCTTTCTATAACCAACCAAAGCTATTAATGTGCCTTAGGTTGGATTGGAGACAGCTTAACTTTTCCCCTTTGCACCGTCCTATGTTATAGCACAGACTGGAAAAGCAAAGCCTCATTTCTTTTCATTTAGTCATCCAGAGAGTGTCCACAGAAGGATAAGAAACTGACCTCCAAGAGAAGATTTTTGTTTTGTTTTTTAATGCAAAAGCATGGCGTGCGAAATAGAAACACACACCTTAGTTTTGACCACACCCCACTCCTCTGTCAGTCTCACCCAGAGATAAACTCGTTCACTTCTCAAACGTCCTGGCTCTGCCTTGTAGATGCCTTGTAGATGCCTCAGGTGAGGCAGAAGAGACGCGGGATGCTGCTTGGAGAACCTTGGGATATATATATATACACATCTTCCCTTCTGGATCCCTTTATGAGACTTTAATTTCAATGTTTTGAGCTTTATTTATTTCATGTGTGTGAATGTTTGCCTATGTGATGTATATGCACGACATGCATGCCTGATGCCCAAGGAAGTCAGAAAAGGTTGTCAGGTCCCCCTGGCACTAGAATTACTAATGATAGCGAGACACTGTGTAGGCGCTGGGAATTGGACCCAGGTCTCTGCACAGGGTAAGCAAAGCTCGGAGGTGCTGAGCCGTCACTCTACCCTAAGTTATTTGTAATTAGAGGAGAGGATGCAAAGAAAAGGAAGGAGACTGGCGGTGCAGCTCAGTGGGTAGAGAGCTTCCCTAGTAGATAGGGTGTCCTGGGTTTAATCCCTAGCACAGAATAAGCCAGAAATGACAGTGTACCAATGTGGAGGGGGTAGGGTCTGAAATGCAGGTCATCCTTGATGACAGAGCAAGTTCTAGGCCAGTCTGGGATACGAGAGACCCAGTCTTTAAAGATAAAGTAAAATGATGAAAACAGGTAACTGCGATCAGATGCATCTGCTAAAACTAGGCGAAGGGGGCTGAAGCAAAGTGTGTAGTGTAGGTTGGACAACGTGAACTGAGGGGTCCACTGAGGTGCTGAGTAAGGAACAGAGCTGGTCATTCCCCAAGGGGCCAAGGTCCTTGATCTGAAGGCAGCTTATGGCATCGATAAGGCATAGCAACTAGATGCATGGCTTCTTTCTGGGGTTTAATTAAGAAAGAAAGCGGCTATTTTAAATTTGTTGTTTTTTTTTTAACTTGTTAGCGTGTGGCGTGTGGAAACAAATGTATACACAAGGGTGGGAGGAAGAAAAATAAGGAGAAGGGGTTGGGTATTTAGCTCAGTGGTAGAGCACTTGCCTAGCAAGCGCAAGGCCCTGGGTTCAGTCCCCAGCTCTGAAAAAAGAAAAGAAAAAAAAATAAGGAGAAAGAGAGAGAGAGAGAGAGAGAGAGAGAGAGAGAGAGAGAGAGAGAGAGAGAATGCAATGTGACAACAAAAAGACCCTATCTTCCACCTAGTAATGACAAATACCCAAGACTTTCTTCTGAACTCCACACATTCATGATGGTCTACAGAAACCTGTGTCTACACATATGAAAACACACACACACACACACACACACACACACACACACACACACACAGAGCTTGAAAATAGCTGGCTTGGATTTCATTAAAATTAAGTGAATTTTGGTCTGGAATCAGGACCGGATTTCCAACAATTTCTGAAATAACCTTAAATACACTTCTGCCATGTTTGCTCTGTATTTATCAGGAGCAAAATTCTCAGCATTGACAATCCAGAAATCAGAATACCAGTCAACCCCAGGAAGCGTTGAAGATGCTATGTCCTGCGGCACGGACATTAGCCAAGATTTAATTGCTATGTAAGTAGAAACAAGCATCTAATCTATCTCATTAGTGGGCAAGTCTTGCTTTCATGCTTCAAAGGGGGTGAACTTCTCTCTATACCAAAGAATAGTTTCATTATCAACCTCTTTATGATTTATTGTCAGTAAGTGTGGGAGCCATGTACCAACTTTATACACCTATTTACCTAAGGTCATGTAAAGCTTTATCAAACAAAAAGAGATTGAGAGTAGAAAAAGTGTTAAGTGTTCTGAGGCTGATTCCCAGGACTTCTTCCCTCAGTTAAAGGCTTTGTACTCTTGGATTTGCATCCATCCCCTGTCTTCCCGCCCCCGCCCCGCCCCCCTCCCCATGTGTGGTCCATGGCGCATGCGCAAATATATACACACAGCCAATGATGGCTGCGATACCCTCCCCATTTGTGGTCCATGGCGCATGCGCAAATATATACACACAGCCAATGATGGCTGCCATACCCTCTCTTCACAGGAAGTGAGCTTTCTTAGAGTTCACGTGTAAGTGAGAACAGGAAACAAGTGTCATGTGTCTGACTCTGTCTGGCTTTTGGGTTCTGGTATGTGTCCTCTACAATCATCCTGTTGTCAAAAAGGTCAGAATTCCTCTTCGAAGGCCGAGTCGTATTCCTGTGTATATGTGGGCAACATTTTATCTGTTCATTTGCTGACAGACACCTAGGTCGATTACAGATCTTTGCTGGTATGAATCTGTACTCTAGTCAACACCGAATGCAAGTGTCTCTTCAACATGCTGGCTTCATTTCCTTTGGCTATATACCCAGAAGTAGGATTTCTAGATCATATCATAATCCTATATTTAGTTAACTGAGCTCTTGAACTACGTTTGCAAAGGGCTAGACGGTTTTAAAACTTGAATATATTTGTTTTAACTGAAAGCTTTAGAAACAGGGTATACAAATGTGTACCTGCATGTGCGCATGTGCGCACACACACACACACACACTCTCATTAAAACACATGTACAAAAAATAAAATAAGTCATTTGTGGCAGAGAAGTTCAGGCTCTTGATGTCTGTATTTGTACGTTCTGTGTCACTATCTCAGTGGTGTCCTATCAGTGACGGCCTATGGAGAAGTCATGGACAAGTTATAAGAATGGGACTCCAGCTGCTACCCATCTACTATGTCTGGGACTCATGTGTTTAATCCTTACAACAACTGGAAGGCAAACCTGTCCTATTACTCCATTTAAAAATGAGTACAAAAACATCAGTGAGTGCCTTCAAAAAATTATGGTATCAGGATTTCTTGGAACTCAGATTTTAATATGTGGCTTAGCTTTACATTGTCCCCTAAAGGCCGTGTGTAGTAGGACTGTTGCCCAGCCGATAGGCTTTAGAAGAAGTAATTTCATCATGAGGACTCTGGCTGAGCCATTCAATACACTAAACCACTGGTTGTTTCGTAATTAATGCACCATTGGGAGGCTAAACTAGACAAGATAGTGCCTAGTGTCAAAAGGTGAGGTCCTCTGTGGGTCACTCCCTTCATCATTATCTGTACCATTCTTCCTGGTCACTGTGATGTCAGCAATCTCTCCCTCCACTTGTTCCCAACACCATGATATGTCTGGCATTCAAAGCAATGGAGCCAATCAACCACAGACTGAGATACCCCAAACTGTAAGCCAAAGCAAACTCTCATTCCTTTTTAGTTGTCTGTCACCATGACAGAGAAGTTATCACAGGGTAGCTGACAGCAATGTTGTGTGCACACCAGCTCATATGCTGTGTTCTATCTCTCTAACAAGCCCTACAAGCTTCCTGTGTGGTTCCCCAGAGCTCTCAGCTCTACCCTCTCTCCCAGTCAGGCAACCACTGGCTTCACAGAGAGAAATTTCCTGCTGGGATTTGAAGCACAGAAGATAGAGACAGAAGACTCCAGAGGGCAGTAAGAAACCTACAGCTTTTCTCAGATGAATCTGCCTCAGTCACAACTGCAGCCTGGTTTTATTCCTTTAACTGTACTTCTGGTCCCTGCTTCTCATTTGGGGACCATATTTAAACAAACAAACAAACAAAAACAAAAAAAAACCTTCCTCATCAATAGTGCTTTAAAATATTCCTCCTGTCCCAACATCTATGATGGTTGACAATGTTTAACCAGTGGCTGCCAGCACGGTGGCAGTCACTGTGTGAAAGAGTGGTTGGGAAGGAGAGGATGAGTCTGAAGTCCCAGGAGGACTCAGAGGGAGACTGTAGGTGTAAGGAAACTGTGAGCATGACCTGTCACACTGGCTTGAGGGTTTCCCTGATCCTTCTACGATCATGCTATGTCACATGCACATGCCATAGAAGAGATGCTGGCTGTTACCGTTATCAAGATGGGTGCTGGTCTTACCACAGTTCCTCCATTGGACCTGAGGTATCAGGATTTCAGGCAACCACTTGCTGAGCGTTCACTTGGGACAGATAACACACTAAGGGTATTATACTGCATGGAGGTTCCCTGTATCGCCTTCATTTTAAATACAGGTTCGTGTGAACTGAAGGCAACAGAATCATCAAGAACGACAGCCCAGAAAAGGACAGCTGCTGGCTCGTCTCAACTCGCTCTGTGTGTGTGTGTGTGTGTGTGTGTGTGTGTGTCTGTCTGTCTGTCTGTCTGTCTGTCTGTCTGTCTGTCTGTGGGAACCATGTCAGAAATTGTACAGAGAGCTTGATAAATGAGCCTTCAGTACTGGGTTTGAAGAGCCTGAGGCAAGTTCTATACACGATTAAAACACTTAATAAAAATTGACAGAATGTTATTTTTCTTTAGTTTCTTCGGCAACGACTGTTTCCTGGTGGTACTATTTATTGTGGTAAGTATTCAGTCGTGACGACCTCAACCTATTGTGAATTTCGGCAAAAATATACTGTTGCTATGATTAACGATGATAACCGTCTGTAAAGTAGAAGGTTCTAGTAAGAGTAAAGTAAAGATAAATAAAAGTCAGCCTGGAGCGACGGCTCAGCTCGGATAAAGTACTTGTTCCACAAGGGCCTGAACTCAATCCTCAGAGCCCACAGAAAAGGAGCCAAGTATGGTCTCCTGCACTTGCAATCCCATCGATGGGGAGATAGAAGCGTCTCTGGGGCTTGGTGGATGGCGGCCTGCCCAGCCTAAGAGGCCAATGAGAGACCAGGTCGGGTCTCCAAAAAAAAAAAAAAAAAAAAAAAAAAAAACATTAGATAGTAGTATTTGAGCAATGACCCTCAAGCTTGGCTCTTGGTCTTCACATATGTACACACAGATATTCACGTGCATTCGGACACATGCACAAGAATGCAAAAACAAAAGTGGGTACAGGCGGAACCGAATGCCAAAGGCTATAAAGAAAGCCTTTAGAGAAGGTAGTCGACAGTAATGGCAGTAACGTTTGATCTCAATGCAGAATAGAGTAGCCAAGGTGCGTGGCTCAAGGCCTGGATCGTTCAGAGCCCGTCTGCTGCTGTTAGGAAGGAGGGCAGTGTGAAGAACTGAGACTACACTGTCTCCCCAACATGCATGTTGGATTCCAGGCGCTTCAAGAGCCTTGATCATTCATGCTTTCATACCAGTTGCTTTTCTTATCCCCTTTGGCACATTTCCTCAGCTAGCCTACAGCTGCTTATCTCCTGAGCGGTATCTCCCTGGCGACTGCCATCCTCTCAGCTGCCGAGGGGCCACGTCCTTTAAATCTCCCAACTGTCTCCCCTACTGCTCTGCTCCGGCCCCCTTTATCTGCAGGGATTTTTCCTAATCTTTCCCAGCTGCCACTTTGGGCACAGCGACTGTCTCTGGGGTCTCTCAGCGTGAAGTGTTTCAGCTGGGACCAGGAGGGAAGGGACAGAGACACTACATCATCAGCGTTGTGAACATCAGCCTCGAAGCTACCAGAAATAGAAATAAAAATGGATAGGAATAAAAATGGGTAGGGATCAACCCATGGGTCTCTACAAGGCTGAGATTCCCACCAGAGGCTCCAAGAAATATGAATGAGGCATTGTAAATCTAGAATAAGGCATGGCTGTCCTTAGGAATACAGATGGTGACTAAGCCAGGCTGAGTTTCTGCTCTGCTCCCTCAGCAGGAACCCTACTGGGTCCCAAAATGAAATGTCATACTGGACTCTATGTTCTCACAAGAAAATTCACTACCAACTACTTCTCGTGACCTTGAACCTTCTTTAGTCGGTCAGATTGTCATTCTTCTGAATAATTCTCGCAAGGCAGTTTTATGAGTTTTCTTGGGTTTTCTTAATGTGCTGAGTTCCGAGTACCGAATGAGCCCCCCCCCCCTTTAGGGTAGGACGCTAGTGTTGAGGGATGTTACAAGCTTGTAAATAGAGATGCAAGGACCCCTACAAGCAGAGGGACAACTGTCAGGGATGCACACTGCTAGACACAGCCAGCCTTTGGCTTAATCATGGTCAACCCTTACTTCCCATTTAAGAAAATGTCCAAAGACAAGCTAAATTAGGCAGTGCATACCTGCAACTCTAGTCACTGGGGAGCTGAAGCAGGATGATCATGAGTTTGAAGTCAGCTTGGGTTACATGGCCAGATCCTGTCCCAGAAACTGAAAGAGAGAAGGGGGAGGGGAAGGGAGGGGAGGGGGAGGGGAGGGGAGGGGAGGAGGAAGGGGAAGAAGAGGGAGAGGGAGAAAGAAAGAGGGAGAAAGAGAGAGGGAGGGAGGGAAGAAGGGAGGAAAGGAAGGAAGGAAGAAAGGAAGGAAGGAAGAAATTATGAGGCAGACTTAAAGACTCTACAGATGTTTCTGGAAATAATGCTGAGTTTGGCCAATTTCTCCTATGTTAACACAAGAAATTTAAATAAATTTATTAAAAGGCCTTTGCATTAATAGCATGCTTCGAAGATAATTATTATCTCAGAGAATGAATTCAACCACACAGAAGTAGTTCTCCCACAATGTAACAAGAAGTCAATAGGAAAATGTTGTATGGTTAATTCATTCTAGGCCTGAAGTGGGAAATAACGCAGTAAGTACGGCCTATCCGAGCTGAGGGACGCCTGCTGACAGTCGGGAGGCTGTTCTTCACTGTGGTCTCCTTCTCCCTTGTTAAACAGGTTTGTTGTGGCTCACAGAAGCATAGGTGACCGTCAGGAGGTCACATCTCCAGAACGCCTCCTGGACAGCTTATGGCATCTTCCTCACCAAAGAATCCTCCAGCCAACGATTGTTTAGCCATCATAGGGCCCCTGGGAGAGAGGTCCTGTGAGTCTCCCTGTCCACCAAGCAATCTTCCAAATCCAAGCCAATCACCCCAGCAATAGTCACCAGCAACGTCCCTTTTCTTCCTTTGAGGAGTTGCTTGAACGCAACCATCCTCGTGTTGCCTTGACTGAGTGCATCAGAGAGCTGCTGCGGGGACATTTGTGGCCACCGAAGGGAGGCTGAAACACTGGGTAGTATTTGTCTAGGGTGACAGGAGCCCTTACCTAACAGTGAGACACATCAATAATCAATGGCCCCACAAAGAAAGAACCCCATGAATAAGAGATGTTGCTGTTTGGAGAGGATGAAGCCAGTGGTGCTCTTGCTCCAGGGAAATGGGATATGCTCAGAATGACACAGCACTCTCTGAACTTTCCAGTTACGCCACTGCCACCGGACAGCTTAGATCAGAAGCACTCAACATAGTAGCGACCTCAGGGAGCCAACTTCCTCGGGGTCAGAGTCTGGTCAGCAACACTCTTGCCCAGAGTTTTTTCCCCCTTAGAACTTGTCAAGGGCACTGAATTGTTTGTTTGTGTGTGTGTGTGTGTGTGTGTGTGTGTGTGTGTGTGTGTGTGTGTGTGTGTGTATTTTAAGTATAGCCAATGTTCAGCTGGGTGGTTTTACATGCAAGATAGAAGTCTTAAAAACTAACACAATTCCCAAATACATTTTCTCCCCATTTAGAGCTTATCATTTTCCAGGTCTGTCTAGTTTTCTTTATGGGAGTGTTTAATTATTAATCCCTCCTGATTTGTAGGATCTAATTTAAGGCCGCATTAATAGATTGCTCACTAGAGAGTTTGCCCAACTCGTGGCAGGACAAAGTCATTAGAGTCTGCTGGCTATGGGAGCAGACCGGGAGGCAGAGGGATTTGCAGCTGAGTCTGCACTTCACCATGTGTCCGTCCCCTGTGGGACCTCAGGGAGTCATGTCTCCTCTCATCTGAAGGTGTTGATAACATCCCACAAAGTGTGGAGATTCCAAACTCAAAGCAAGCCATTTAGGAAGCATTAGACACACGCTGGGTTATGTGGTACATGAGGGTGTGCACTTGTGTATGCTCACACACACACACAATCACATGCGGTACTCGGCACCCAGTGTTGGGACAGGTGTCTTTCTTTCTCGCTAGACTTTAATGATTCTGACGATCATCACTTTTGCTAGACTGGCTGGCCAATATGCCCTTGGGATCTACCCATCTCCATCTGCCCAGAGCAGGACTTCAGGTACAAGCTACCATACCCATCTTTTGAAGAGGGTACTGGGTTTCCAGACTCCGGTTCCAATGCTTGCAAAGCGAGTACTCTGCTTACTGAACCATCTCCCTTGCCCCATGTTAGTGTATCTTGGATTGCTGGTTTTTCAACTATTGATCCAGCAAAAGTACTTACCAAGTGTATAATATGTTCTAGATATTGGGAACACAGAACTAGGAAATCATACAATTTTGGTAATCTTGGAGCTAACATTCTATGAGGGGACAGAAAAGTATAAATATAGCAGGAGAAGGGACAGTGACCAAGGGCAGAAAAGGGGGCTGGCATCATCTCTGTCTCTCTAATGACATTTAAATAGAAAAGAAGGGTAAGAAAGCAAGATTTGTGAAACACTAGGGCAAAGAATTCTTCCAGGCACAGGGAAGCACTTGTGCAAGGACCCTGAGGCTGGAGGGCGACTGCTATGCCAAAGAAAGAGCCAGAGTGGAGACAGAAAGGGGGATAGACTGAAGTGGTGCTGGAGTGGGGAGTGGGGAGAAAGTGCGGCATCTGAGGGCACTCTGGATTCACCAGTGTGATCGTCAGCTTTGTCTACGTGACAGAGCCTAGAAATTACCTGGGGGAGAGTCTCGTTCACTTATATAGGAAAACACAGTTCACTGTGGGCAGTGCCACTCCTAGGCAGGGGGGACCTGAGCCGTACAATAGGGAAGCAGCTGAGCTGAGCCCAAGCCAAGGACCAAGTGTGCACGGGTCCATTTCTCTTTGCTTTTGACTGTAGGTGTGGATGTCTAGCTGTTTGAAGCTCCTGCCTTGACTGCCCCACATGAGGGACTATACCCTGGAACTGGAAGCTCAAGCCAATCCCCACCCCCCTTCTCGTGTAAGTTGCTTTTTGTCAGATTAGTTTCATCACATCAAAAGAAACAAAACCACCACAAGTGGCAAGGAGACAGGAAGACATCAGCAGGAAGACATCAGTGAGCCCAAGAGGATCATGGAAGGACACTGTTTCTGAAGTTTCACACTCAGTAGGATGGAAAGACTTCAGGCAGATAGTGAAGGAAAACAGTTAGCAGGGCATGACAGTCCCCCATGCCAGAGATGACAGGCTTTGGTGGACTAGAGTGTCATAATAAATGATTAAGAAAGGGGCAAACTCCCTACACAATTCAATTAAGGTGCCATTGGGATTTGCACATAGAGAAGCTATAGGGGTTGAGAACAGTCAAGACTCAGAGATGCCTCCATGTCTGTGGCCTTGAGTAGCAGATGCCTCATAAGGATGACATTAAAGTGGGCCACAGACCATTTGGACAGAGGGAAGCATGAGAAGTAAGTTCGCAGTTTTGCTTTGGATACAGTGAGTTGGAAGAATCTGGAAGAAGGCTACTGCAGTTTAGCAAAGATTCCAGAGCCTGGGTGAAAAGCTTTTTGTAACTAATTGAGCAGTTCGCTGTAATGCCTCTGCCCCACATCCTTAGCACAAGGCATACTTCCTGCTTCCATGAAAACGGGGATAGCTGTGGGACTTGTATTAGCTACATGTCCTGAAAAATCACCATGTCCCATTTTCTCACTGAGGGGATGGTGGCGCGGGTGTCCTGAGCCCCTGAGAGACCACAGTGAGTGGATATTCTTGGTGATTCAAGATGGACATTCTACAGCAAGAGAGAGAAAAGAATACTGTGCCAAGTCATTGAGATTTTTAGGGTCATGTACAGCAGAACAGGAGACACAGACCAAAGTGTGCTTAAAGCCACACGCCTTGGACAAGATCACCAGTGTACTAACGACACTGTAAGGCGCTGAGGGCTGAGATCTTCCATCAGAACTGGATAGAAGAAAACAGAGGCAACTCTAGGGAACTAAACTGCTCTCAGAAGAGACCGCAGAAAGTACCCACGCTTCCTATCAGGTCCTTGCTAGACACTGAGCATGCTTGAATCTTCATCTTGGACTTTGACCTCTAGAGCCATGAGTGACCCACTCCTGTTGTTTGTAAGAGCCCAGCTGCTGGCGTTCTGCTGTAACTGTTCAAATGGACTCGGGCAAGCCGCTAAGGAATAATAAGAGGTCAAAGGAAGAAACGGCCTCTCGGGCACACCAACTGTGTCAAACGCAGCAGCAGCAACGTGCGGGTTGACAACTGTTGTGACTGTCTACCTTTTCAGAAATGAAAATGATGAGAGAGACAGATGGCACATATAGACAAGATGAAGGAAAATGTCCAGGTGAACAGAGACAGGAGGAGGTCAAAGAGGGGCATCTGAAGAGGAAAGATTGTAAGCCGGAAGTGTACTTCCCGTAGGGTAATTTGCTCAGCATGCACAAAACCCTGGCTCTGCTCTAGCATGGCATAAACTGGGAATCAGTAGCAGAGGCCTGTAATCCCAGCACTCTGATGGTAAAGGCAAGAGGATCATGAGTTCAAAGCCATCCTCAGCTACATAGTGAGTTCAAGGCCATCCAGGGACACATGAGACCTTATCTCAAATTAATTAATTAATTGATCTTAAAAGATAAAAGATTATCAACTTTGTAGAAAAAGGAGAACAGAAGTGGGGTGGAAGAGGAGGAGGAAGGGAAGGAGAAGGAAGAAGAGGGATGAGGAAGAGAAGGCGGAGAGGGCAACCCTAGACCAACCAAAGCCATACCCCAGTGCATGTCTGCATTCAGGGCCTATGACTTCCCATCGCCATGCCCAAAATAAAGACTGGAGAAGATGAAGCCAAGGCAAAGGATGAGCCACAGAGATCTGAGTCTGTCTGATAAACCTGATATCAAAGTCAGAGGCCAAGCCCGAAAAGGTCCCCACCAAGAAAGGAGGCAAAAGACCCTGAGAGGGAAACAGGGAAAGCTGGGGCTAGCAAGGAGGACCAGCCCTCAGAAGATGCCAAACCAGGCACAGAAAGCTGAGGGCGTGACAGATGTCGATTAGAGGATTCCTGTTTATTTTTTTAATAACTCCAGCTTCTGACAACTGCACAGTCTGAAATACCATCTCTTCCCACCGTTTACACTATGTGGCTACCACACAGTGGTTTGGAAGGTGTCCTGGTATGTTTTCAATTGCTATGATAAAGACCATGACCAAAAGCTACACAGGGAGGAAAGCGTTAACTTGTCTTAAATGTCCTGACCACAGGCCATTGTCAGAGAAGGCATGGCGTATACTCCAGCAAGGCAGGAAGGGGAGTACCTTGGAGGGGTGCGGCTTGCTCAGCCTGCTTTCATATATGGGCCAGGACCACCTGCCCAAGGGTGGCCCCACCCAGAAAAATGCCTCCCCCCCACATGTGAGGACAGTCCAATTTGATGGAGGCATTCTCTAAATGAAAATTTCTTTTTCCCAGATGACCCTAGCACACTGGAAGGGTGGGGTGAGATTTGTCACTAACCAAATGCCTCCCAAGCTGAATTGATGTGGGGAAGTTCTTCCCCCTGGTAGTTTTCAAAGACTCTTGAATCCCAGGACGGTTGCCTGGTGTTGACACACCTGTACATCTTGGCACAAATCCCCTTGTCTTACGGGAATATTCAAAATTCATTGTTTGAGCCGCACCTCCCAACATCAACATAGACCTAACTTCATGCTGGGACATGACCCCAAATTGTTTTGTTTTGTCTTCCAGTGTGTCAAACCCGGGCTTTGCAGTGACATCATTAGGATGGTGATTCCCAGTTGGCACAGGTCCTCTTCTAAGAGAAAATAGGTGTTCAGTCACCACCTTCATTTTATTTCCTGATAGTCAGCGTCTGTTACTGAATAGTTGTTAGGTAACATGCCTACCTACCATGCTAACCCTCATTCTGAACCTCCCCTGTGCACGGTGCCCCATGAGAACGCTGTTGGCTTGCATATTGGCTTTCTGAACTAGGTTGTCCATCCAGAAAGGGACAATAGAAGTTCTTGTGTGCCAGTGCCCATGGACTGCCTCCGGTGACGATGGTTGTTTATGGAAAGCGTCATTAATAAAACTGGATACCGTTTGGCTTAGCAAAAAGAAAGGACGAATGTACGGTGCAGAAGGGTGAGCGACAGCAGGACAGTGTGACTGATGGACGGAGGGGAGGGTGGAGAGTCCGGCTGGAGAGGCTGGGGTGTGGGAAGAGGTGAGGATCAGACTGTAGAATGCAGATGCTGGCAGAGTGGCAGGTGTGCTGGGCACACAGAACCTGTGTTTGCTTCAGTTTCCCCAGAAGAGGGAAGCTATTAGAGGACAGTGCAAAGGTAAAGGTGAACGAGGTGGCTCTGTGTGTGCGTTGGCTGCTCCCTGCCACCTCCCTCACCTCATCCCTGCCACCTCCCTCACCTCATCCCTGCCACCTCCCTCACCTCACCCCTGCCACCTCCAGACATCACCCTTGCCACCTCTCTCACCTCAGCCCTGCCATTTCCCTGACCTCACCCCTGTCACCTCCCTCACCTCAGCCCCCAACCTCCCTCACCTCACCCCTGCCACCTCCCTCACCTCACCCCTGCCACCTCCGTTTCTGTCCCTACTCTAGTTTCGAACTCTTCCCTGAACATAAATAGCACATTTCTGCCCCCAGGTCCTTTGCACACACAGTTCCTTGAACCTAAAATGATCTCCCCACCCCACCCCCAAATGTCTGTATGTCCAGAGTAGGGCATGCTCTTGTTCCCATCAAATGCTGTCTGTCGTAGTACCTTCCCAGAGCAGCCAGTCCATACAGCCGCGCTCCACACTCACAGTCCCTTTCCCTGCTTCACTCCTCCCCTTTGCGCCTACTTGACAACACATTTATTATCCTTTCCGGGCCCCTAGAATATTAGGTTTCAAGGAAGATGGGTTTAGACTGAAACCCTGTGTGTGGGTGGGCGTTACAAGAAACACAGTAAGACTCTCCGTGCCCACCCCCCGCTTTTAACTTAGGTTTTCAGTTGTAAATTCATATTAGATACAACTGTACCATTTTTGCTCTCTTGTGTGAGGCTTCTTTCTCTCTCCAGAACTGCTTTTGTTGTTTGGTTGCTTGTTAGATTATCTGTGCTCTTCACGCATCTCCATATCACCTACGTTCTGCTTTGTCCCTGGCTAGCGTTCTGCATGCGAACAGCATGATTCATTCATGCGTTCTCTGCGGATGAACGTTTTGGCTGCTTCCAGCTTTAGGTTATTTTAAAGAAGCTTCTTGGACGTCACTTTTGTTATTCCTGGGCCCGGAGAGCAGAACTGATGGGTCATAACAGGGGAATTACTATTACTATTCTATAAGAATCAGGCAGAAAAATTCCCACCAACGCTGTGTGCGAATGCTGGTTTTTTTTTTTTTTTTTTCTCTGTGTGCAGTAGTTCTAGTCTTTTAAGAGCCGCTCTTTATCCTGAGTATCAACCTGCAAAAATTCCCTTAGGTAAAGTCAGATGCAAAATATACATTGATATGTATGGTATATATTAAATCTTCCTAGATACAGATAGATATCTCAGATACTTTTTTCCTTGTGGCATATTCTTTGTCCTTGTTTGTTGGCAAGATCCTCAAAATATCCAGACGTCAGAATCATCCACAATCGTCACTTGTGGCAACAGGAGAGTCAATAATGACTCCTGTCTTTCATTTTGTCATTGGAGGTTTCCAGAATACACATTTAAAACTGTTAAGTCTGACTACGTCACGCCTCTGCTTAAAATTCCACCTGTCCTGGGTTGGGGATTTAGTTCAGTGGTAGAGCGCTTGCCTAGCAAATGCAAGGCCCTGGGTTCGGTCCCCAGCTCCGAAAAAAGAACCAAAAAAAAAAAAAAATCCACCTGTCAGGAACTGGGAGGATTGCTCGGGGATTAAGAGCACTTGCTAATCGCACAGAGGACCCAAGTTCGGTCCCCAGCACCCAGATCAGACTGCCAGCTACAGCCTGTAAGTCCAGCTCCAGGGAATCTGGCGCCCTCTTCTGGATCCTACAGGCAACTGCACTCATACATGCACAACCACACACACACACACACACACACACACACACACACACACACACACACACACACACCAAATATTTTTTTGAAAATGTACAGCGTGCTTAGAATCCAGTATATTCAGTATCCCATACAACCTTACCTTCCCATCTGACCAGCTAACTTTTGATATTTCAACTTAGAGCTTTAAACATAGTTCTCCTATAGCATAGTTATCTTTATTATTGGAGAGCGTCATACACACTTACACCATACTTTGCTTCTATTCACTCCCACTTCACCCCAGCTCCTTCCAGATCCAACCTCATCTTACCAACCCCTTTCCGGCTTCATGACCTCTGTGCTTTTTTTAATACGACTCGGGAGTCCACCATGTGACACCTCCAAGTTCACAGCTGTCTCGTCACTCCTCACCCCAAGAGACTACACTGTCATTACATGGCTCGTATGTCCCTTTGGGATCACACTGGTATGCTCTGGTTATTCCTGTCATCTGACTTGCCTCCGTGGGGATGTAGTGGCTGGGAGCCGAGCCTGCGCCTTCCATGCCATCACTGTTTCCTGGTACCTAAAACTGAACCAGTGACCTAGGAAGTGCTTGGTTCCCAGTTGCTGGATGAATGAATAAATTAGCGAAAGCGTGCCTCAGAGACTAACCCGGCAGATGTGGGTTTTATCCACTAAGTGTGATGATGTCTGACCGAGTGCCGTTGATCTTGTTGTTTTGAGACACAGCCTCATTTGCCCAAGTTGGTCTCGAACGACTGCTCCTCCTGCCTCAGCCTGTTGATTGAAGGAATTCCAGGTATACGCCACCACACCCGACTTCTAATTTGTACTATAACTAATTAATCTATTAACTTACTACCACCCACTGTAGAAACTTCTCTGGCCAAAGCTGAGAGCAGCGTTAACCTGAGGGTATAAGGATAAATACGAGAAGTCGGTTTGACAGCATTCTAGTACACAACAGTGTCGGGTTCCCCACTAGGCCTGTGAAATCTCTAGCCATGAGCTTTTAACCAGGTTTCCAGTACCACGGACCAGTTTCTCATGTGACTTCCCTGTCACTATGGCACGGTAGCTCCTGACCTAGCCAGCGGCCTGCATGACCTTTCAGCACTATAGAAAGCTAGCCAGCAAAGGAGAAGTTTCCAAGTCACTAAAAATGGACGCTTTCCCACTCACTCCACATTTGAACCGTCTCATCATCTGGGCTCTTTAAAACTGTGTTGACTAGCTATCAGCTGCAGGAGAATGACGAGACACTTGTTAAGTGAAAGAGAGGGTGATTTTGAAGGGCTTCAGAGTTACCACACGAAGTGCTGAGGGGCCTCCATATTTGAAGTACCGGGCTTCTCTTCATCTTGAATTCCACAGCTCAGTCTCAGTCAGGCCTGGAGTGGTTTTCCGAATGTGTCATTACCGAACTGAAACTCTCCCTGTGGCCCCATAATGCCTCTGTTCCCAGGCAGCACACTTCTCTTCTGTCAGGCCCTACACACCGCCCACCCAACTGACCCCATCCTGACATCCCTTCCCACCCCTGACCACGCCTTAGTTCTCACACACACCGTTTGCCCCTGGATCCTCAGAACCCAGGTCCTTCGATGTGTTCTGCTGTAATGCTGTAATGCCCATCCACCCATTCTATAAGCTGTACCCATGTCACGGGTGTCAGGTCACAGAACTGCCGTGTGTGTGCTGAGTTACCTCATCGGCTGCCCCGTGCTCCCCATGACCAAAGCTACTCCCGATCCCCCCACCACCACACAACGAGCCAAAATAAATCTCTCCCAACCCTTATGTTGCTTCTTCTTAGGTAAATTTGATCATAACAACAAGAAAAGTAGCTACTCCACACGGCCTTGATCATGTGACAAAGTCCACACTCCATGCTAGAACTCAACCGGATCAGATCCGTGGCCAGCACACGCCTATCCTTCCCTGTGGCATGGTTATGCTACCCTTTACAACTGGCGTTACCTTGGCTCTTCAGCCTTTTCTCCAGCCCTGCCCTCATGAGCCCACATGCCAGCATAGCTTCACTTCCTAGAACGTCATTCCGTGTCCCCAGTGCCAAAGCTCTACTTCCTAGAACGTGCGTGATTCCATGCTCCCAACGGGATTTGACCATCTCATTCCCTCACCCTTGTAGACCCACTCTTGGGAAATCCCTAGTCATCCTTTTAAAATAGCCCTGCCATTGCTTTTCCTCCTCTTAGGCTATGTGCCTGTGTCTCTCTCTTCTCCGGCACAGCCTCACCACATGACTGAAGTCATTGAGCTTGGTTGGCGTCTCAGATGGGCCCAGAACCAGACGCGCAGCCACCACCAACACCCCCAGAGTGGCTCTGATTCCACACTTGTGTGTCATTTTTCTCCTAAGAAGTGCTATTTCCACTGTCAGGTTTATGAGCTTGAATGGAGATTTTTCCCATCATGTTTTCCCCTGGTACTTTGGGCCACACTCTTCACGGTTCTTTTATAGGCCTGGAGAGAAGGATTTAATTAAACCATACTTAATAGAATGGCTGCCTCTCTGCCTCTCTGCCACTGGCAACACAATCCGGGCTTGGAAAATAAAAACAAACACAGTACTTGGTGTGGTGATACAGAGAAACAAAGATGGTATCACAGGGTGTCAGAATGAGGGGAAATTTTTGAACACTGATGCGGGCCAGCATTTCACACAGGATGAGGAGAGAAGCTGCCTCGGTATCACCAGCCAGAGTTCTTGATTTTTTCAGGAATGCCCAACACAAAGCTGCATACAGCTGCATACAGCCAGGGACACATGTGGGACATTATGTACTTCTGCAATCTGTTATAGTTTTCTTTGTATAGTGTGTGTGTGTGTGTGCACGTGCGTGTGCGTGTGTATGTGTGTGTGTGTGGTTAGTCCTACACATACATATGTACACCGTACAAACAATAATAAAATAAATGTAGTGATCAGGGCAGACTGACATCAGTCATAAGTAACATGGAAAGTTTCTTAGCCCTTGGTGACCAAGTGGCTGTTAACACTCCAGCCGTCACAGCCACAGTCAAGGCAGGAATGGGAGCAAGAAGAGAAAGATCTCAATGAGCACATCCCTCTGTTATTCTGCAGACAGCAAGTTCCACTATACATTTCCCAGCAGAATTCTAATTTCTTGCAGGCCCCCAACACATTATATTACCACTCAGTAGGAAAAAAAAAGCTACTTAAAAATAAAATGTTTGATCTTTTAAACTTTTATAATGGTTGGGGGGGGGGGCTGAGTCCAGGCTGGGGAGATAGCCTGGCTAGTACACTCCCTGCCGTGCAAGCAAGAAGACCTGAGTTCAACTGTTAGCACTCACATAAATACCCTAGTATGATAGTCACTTGTCATCCCAGTGATGAGGAAGCGGTGACATATGCATCCCTCGAGCTTTCTAGCCAATCAGCCTAGCCTACGGCAACCAACAGATTGGGAAAAGATCTTTACCAACCCTACAACTGATAGAGGGCTTATATCCAAAATATACAAAGAACTCATGAAGTTAGACTGCAGGGAGACAAATAACCCTATTAAAAAATGGGGTTCAGCGCTAAACAAAGAATTCACAGCTGAGGAATGCCGAATGGCTGAGAAACACCTAAAAAAAGTTCAACATCTTTAGTCATAAGGGAAATGCAATTCAAAACAACCCTGAGATTTCACCTCACACCAGTAAGAATGGCTAAGATCAAAAACTCCGGCGACAGCAGATGCTGGCGAGGATGTGGAGAAAGAGGAACACTCCTCCATTGTTGGTGAGATTGCAGACTGGTACAACCATTCTGGAAATCAGTCTGGAGGATCCTCAGAAAATTGGACATTGAACTACCTGAGGATCCAGCTATACCTCTCTTGGGTATATACCCAAAAGATGCCCCAACATACAACAAAGACATGCTCCACTATGTTCATAGCAGCCTTATTTATAATAGCCAGAAGCTGGAAAGGACCCAGATGCCCTTCAACAGAGGAATGGATACAGAAAATGTGGTACATCTACACAATGGAATATTACTCAGCTATCAAAAACAATGACTTTATAAAAATACATAGGCAAATGGATGGAACTGGAAAATATCATCCTGAGTGAGGTAACCCAATCACAGAAAAACACACATGGTATGCACTCATTGATGAGTGGATATTAGCCCAAATGCTCGAATTACCCTAGATGCACAGAACACATGAAACTCAAGAAGGATGATCAAAATGTGAATGCTTCACTCCTTCTTTAAAAGGGGAACAAGAATACCCTTGGGAAGGAATAGGGAGGCAAAGTTTAAAACAGAGGCTAAAGGAATGCCCATTCAGAGCCTGCCCTACATGTGGCCCATACAGCCACCCAATTAGACAAGATGGATGAAGCAAAGAAGCACAGGCCGACAGGAACCGGATGTAGATCTCTCCTGAGAGACACAGCCAGAATACAGCAAATACATAGGCAAATGCCAGCAGCAAAACACTGAACTGAGAACGGGACCCCTGTTGAAGGAATCAGAGAAAGGACTGAGAGAGCTGAAGGGGCTTGAGACCCCATAAGAACAACAATGCCAACCAACCAGAGCTTCCAGGGACTAAGCCACTACCCAAGACTATACATGGACTGACCCTGGGCTCCAACCTCATAGGTAGCAATGAACAGCCTAGTAAGTGCTCCAGTGGAAGGGGAAGCCCTTGGTCCTGCCAAGACTGAACCCCCAGTGAATGGGATTGTTGGGAGGAGGGCGGTAATGGGAGGAAGAGAGGGAGGAGGAGGAGAGGGAGGAGGAGGAAGAGGAGGAAGAGAAGGAGAAGGAGAAGGAGAAGGAGAAGGAGAAGGAGAAGGAGAAGGAGAAGGAGAAGAAGAAGAAGAAGAAGAAGAAGAAGAAGAAGAAGAAGAAGAAGAAGAAGAAGAAGAAGAAGCAGAAGCAGAAGAAGCAGAAGAAGCAGAAGAAGCAGAAGAAGCAGAAGAAGCAGAAGAAGCAGAAGAAGCAGAAGAAGCAGAAGAAGCAGAAGAAGCAGAAGAAGCAGAAGCAGAAGCAGAAGCAGAAGCAGAAGCAGAAGCAGAAGCAGAAGCAGAAGCAGAAGCAGAAGCAGAAGCAGAAGCAGAAGCAGAAGCAGAAGAAGAAGAAGAAGAAGAAGAAGAAGAAGAAGAAGAAGAAGAAGAAGAAGAAGAAGAAGAAGAAGAAGCAGCAGCAGCAGCAGCTGCAGCAGCTGCCGCCAGCACCTAGGGGCCTGCACATGAGGTTGAGCACACACACATGGGTTATATACACGCACATCACAAACCGCCATGGGCATGCGCATCCACACACATGTAAACTCGGGCTGGAATACTGAGTCGTGAGCAACAACCAAGGCCTGCCATGAGAGCCTGCCACTTACGGGGAGATTTAAATGCAAGATGAGGATTTTAAACGAAGCCTTTGAAGTTTCGCTACGAGCTTGTTCAGAAACCTTAATCGCTGTACTGTGTCACAGTGAGCTTCTCTCTGTGGAGAGTCAACAAGATCCGACTGGCTCCGTCTCCCGCTTACTTCATATCTCCCAGACTGCCCTTAGATTATGCGAATTTGTGGCTTGAGTCCTGAACCCCACTATTTTGGCATTAGCCTCAAGGTAGCTCCACTATTAAGCTGACCCCTACATCTCTCTGTTCTTGGATACCTTGGATGTAGAGATAAAGCAGAGAGGATGAAAGCCGCAGACGATTCCGAAGTCAGGAAAATCCAGAGGGAAAGAGGAAGATTCTGTGTGTTCCTTATCATCTTCAGTCAAATGACTGACTACTCCCCAAGCCAGAAATAATCCAGATTTAATTGGCAAAGGTATTTTAAGGTTCCATCCTTTTTCTATTTTCCTCCTGTCTTAGTAAAGGAATTATGTTCCAAGCATTGAGCATCTTGGCACAGTAGTTACTAAGACAACATATTAAATGGGAAAAAAAAATCACTGGATTAAAAAAAAAAGTCTTCCAATTCAAATATTGGCATCTCAGTATTGCAATTTGCAGTTTGACCAGGCACCATACCATGCCTTCCTAAGAAAAACCTGTATGTTCTTTAAGTCAAAAGTTAACCCTTTCTCTCCTCTATACATTAGCGGAATCCTTTGGCCATCATAAAGAACCTCCTTTCTGTTACATATTACAGAAGCTATTATCCATTTGTCAGTATATACTCCCGCTGGCCTGCACCACATTTTACTAAACAGTTGTCAGTCGATACCTGTCAGGACTGCTCCCAGCCCCACACCCAACATCAAAGCCCCAGCATGCTCCAGTCCCTTCCATAAAATGAATATTAGCCTACAACCTGCCCATGACTTCCCTTACATTTCAAATTATCCCTAGATTATTCCTGAGAGTGATAAGATGTAAAGCCTTTATCATTTTCTAAGGAGCCACAGGAAATTCAGAGAGGAAAAGAAAAACCCATGTATATTCAGGACCCACATTTTCCCCTATATGTTTTGGGTGCCTGATTGAATCGGTTGGCTACAAACACCAGGCAGGGAGGGCTGGCTAATGCCCTGGCTGGTTCGTTCGTTCTTTCTTTCTTTCTTTCCTTCTTTCTTTCTTTCTTTTTTATGTGTACTTTCTTAATTTCTGGTGATGTATATGAGGTTGAGTTTAAACCACGGGCCACAAGTTTGAGAGAAACTATATGAGGACGTCACAGAAAAGTGACGGTAAAGGCTTCTGAAGGTCCAGACTTCTAAATTTGTAATGGATCTGAGAAGCTCCTGAGAGCATCCCGTCCGCCCTCCCTCCCTTGCATGACTGCAGCCCTGGGCTCTGAGACACACCGCACTCACACACCCCCACAATGTGCAATGCCCAGAAATGCTGGCAAAAGCCCCTCAGATCAGCCCCCAGACTGTTACATTAGGAACTGCAGAGTTTCCACTCTGTACAGTGAGCTTTCTGTTCTTACAGAAACAAAATGGCTTAATTGGGGGAAGTGATGTATATGGGGGGGGGGGCTTCTAATATTTTTTATTACAGATCCTCAGCATGTAAGTATCCAGTTGGTACATCTTTGCACTGAATGCTAGAATATTTGATCTAAAAAAAAATGTTGAGTCACTGGCTTATGTTTCATAAAAAGATAAGAATGTTGGATGGATTTCAGCTTGGGATTTAGGACAGGATTTCCAACATGGTCTAAAACAGCCCTTAACATTACCTTTGCCATTTTGTAGTCTATATTCATGCAAAACAGTCACCTCGGTCTTGACCAACACAGTGAAACGTCAGTCAACTCTAAAAAGCGACAAATACCGTCTACCTCTTAACACTGCCAAATATTTGGTCAAGATTTAATTCTTTGTGTAAAAACAGAAAAGCACATCCAGGTAGATCATTAGTAGGCAAATTTACTTTGGTTTTCCATAAATTAAGTATATTATAGAATTGCTCAGAATTCAACTTCTTTATGACCTCTTATCTGTATGTATTTTATTTCCGTACCTGCTTCGTATGCCTGTATGGTCCAATAGATGTAAACTTCTCAGGTGGAAAGACGTCGCAAGTAGAAACCGTAAAGAACGTCTCCCAAAACCTGGCCAATGAAGCACCTCCATGTGCTACAGGTGACATAGAACTAAGTCCTCTAGGAGGATGGAAACTCCGTATTCTACTCTAGTAGAATAGAACTGACCTCCATGGAGCACGTGGTTCAACCTTCTTGGTGTTCCCCACAGAGAAGCAAATCTTACAGGAGCGAATTCCCTCTCCGGAAGCCAGCACACAGAGGAAGTGCAATCCCAGCTCTGTGGCATGACTTCCGGTGATTAGCCAATGGGCTTCTTCCCTATGCTTCACTCAGTGCCTTTGCTGGGTGACCAGTGCCATGCTAGGTGCTAGAAACACAGAAGAAACTAAGACGGAGTCCCACTCTTAAATGACAATATTAGGACTCTAGATGAGGGGGGAAAGGCAGTGGAAAGGGCTTGATTTGTGCAATGTCTCCTCTGCCTATTCAAGAGAGAGGAGGGAGGGACTACAAACTGAGTGGGCTGGGGATATGGACTGGGGTGGAGCACACTCGGCACCTACAAGGCCCTGGCTCAATCCTCAGGATCAGAGTCAAAAGAAATTTTAATATTTAAAAATGTAGTGTGTGGGGGTTGGGGATTTAGCTCCCCTAGTGAGCGCAAGGCCCTGGGTTCGGTCCCCAGCTCTGAAAAAAAGAAAAAAGAAAAAAAAATGTAGTGTGTGTTTATGTGTGTGTGTGTGTGTGTGTGTGTGTGTGTGTGTGTGTGTGTGATGTATGTGCAAGGGCACACTTGTCACAGTGCACATTATAAAGGCCAGACAACAACTTCCTTTGTGGATCCAGGTGGAATCCCGCATTGTGTGGGCTCTGGGGAGGAGGGATCTGAGCTCTGGGGAGGAGGGATCTGAGCTTGGCGGGCTTGTGTAGCAACCATTTTTACCCATTGAACTATCTTAACGGTCCCAAGGTGATTGTTTGCATAGGGCAGGAAATAGCTTTGTGTCCATCAGACTGAAGAAGCAAATGCGGTTTGGTGGTGGCTGGACTGAGTGAGGTGGAGACGTTTGTCATGGGGAGATGTCACATCCACTGGAAGGTGAAAACTTAGTGTATGAGCCATGCTTTGAAAGTTTGCCACCTTATAAATACAGGCATGCCCTGGAATTGCCAGAAAGTTAAATATGGTTCATTAAAATTAGGCTAATGAATACCAAAGCTTTAGCCTTGTTTCAGAGAAAGTGCTTTTCTTGGCTTAAGACTTAAAGTGTTCCAAGGGCAAGCAAGATGGCTCAGTGGGTAAGGGCACTCCCACCAAGCCTGACAACCTAAGTTTGAGCCCCAGACCCAACATGGTGGAAGGAGAGAACTGGCTCCTGCTTGTGCCTGCGTGCCCTCCTCCTCCATGATCATCACTGCACCTGTATGTATCACATGCACATGTGCATACACACACGCATGAATGCATGCACGCATGTACACAGAGTCATAAAGACACACACACATGTACACACTCATGCATGCCCACACACATGTGCACACACATGTGCATGCACACACATGTGCACATATACTCACAGAGACAGACAGACACACAAGCATACACACATGTGCACATACAGACACACACAGAGAGAAAGTCAGAAACAGACAGAGACACGGGGACTCAGAGAGATTGTATGCAAAACACACAAACATAAAAAAAATATAGTAAAGTAACGTGTCACAGTAATGTTAATAAGTGCTTTAAGAGACTACATTTGTATCATTTAGCATATCTGGATGGCACACGTTTGATCTGCACCACCCACGATACAATAATGTACCTGTTCTCTATGCCTTCTAGACAGCATAAGAAATAAAAAACCAATGTCCTCAAAGAGTTCAGAGCCTGGTTAGGAAAACGACCATGTCACCGCTCCAGGGACTGACCTCATGGTCCTACTAGCAACCACTATGATCCAAGACCCAAAACAGACATCACAACGCACAATCAACTCTAGGACAGAAGTAATTGAATTATAGAAGGTTTATGACCTCACTCACCACCTTTGTCTCTCCCTCTCTCTCTTCCTCTTCGTCATCCTCTCCTCCCTCCTCCTCTCCTCCCTCCTCCTCTTCACCCTCTTCATACTCCTCATTGTCTTCTTCCTCTTCATCCTCTTTTTTTCTTTCCTCCTCCCTCCTCCCCCCCCCCATGCTGCACTGCACACCACCTTGGTAAAGATTAATGGTATATGACAGACATCGTCCTGCTCTCAAACTAAAATGGAGAATGGGGGAAAATGACTCAGAAGTTAGACGTGTGGGGCTTTTAAATTATCAGATTATCTGCAGAAAACTTTGTCTAAATTACCTAACTATCTGCCTTGATTTTTTTTTTTTTTTGTTCATTTCTGTAAGTGGATCCACAGGGTAAGATTTAAGTCAGTCAAAGGAGTGTGTGTTTACCTACTCGTCTGGCACACTGGGAAAGGAAGGTGTGTGTACCAGTTGCCTAGCAACCTCCTCTGCTTTCCTCTCGAGTTAACTACCTGTGGATGGAGCCTGACAGACCACAGGCTCCAGCGGACATTCTTGCCTTCAAGGGAGGCTTAGAACTAAGGTCAGTAGCAGAGCTGCCGAGACAGAAGAATGGATGGTTTTTGTGTTTATAAAGTAATAGGCTCTCCCGTGTGAAAGGAACCTGAAATGTTGTTTTAATCTGAGTGCTGTCTTCTCCATGGCTTCACAGTTGTGATATTGATACAACCCTATCTGAGCCAAATTTAGTGAACTACTAAGTTCAGACCTTTCCCCCACAATGTACTGAATCGATTTGAGTTTTAACTAAAGATGGCATGACTTGAAAATGTCAACGCTGTTTCATTTTTCTGTTTTTTGATTTTTGATTTTTCTTTTGAAAGGACATGCTTTATTTTTTTTTTTGATTAAAAAAAAAAAACAAAAAAAACAAAAAAACCTACCAAAGTGTACTCATTGGTTTACCCATAGCCTTCTTTCTCATAGTATCACGAAAAGTTTCTCTCTAAATTGTCCCCATCCCTCATAGTTGACCTGCTGGTGCCTTGTAGATCAAATCTCATCTTTGTGTATGACAACCTGGTCACTAGGTTTCCCTCCCCAACAGAGTTCCCACTGTCTTCATTCACATTCACTTGGAGGGCCGAGTCCCTCTCTGCAGTCCTCATCAGGCAGCCTTAAAGTCCAGCGAAGCTTTGTATGTTGACTTTTTAGCCAGGAGGGAGAGCAGAATGACAGAGCAGGTAAGAAGGGTGTTGTTAACCAGAGTGGGTACCAGGCCTTGTTAACACACCTCAACTTGGGGAGAGCTGACAGACACGGAGACTCCTGGAAATTGACCTGTTTTGTGTTCATTAAAGACAGAACTCCAGTGAGGAAGCCTCCACGGTGGTTAATTGTTTAGGATTTTTATTATTCAAAGGCAAGAAGTTAAGATTACTCTGCCAAATAAATCTCATCCTATTTCTCGTGTGAATCAATCAAAATCTCCCGATTCTGCAGTTATCTCTCCTTTCAGCTTGTTAGGTAAACAAACAACAAACCGTGTTGTTTATTTCATTTGTTTGTTTGTTTGTTTGTTTATTCTCTCTCTCAGATCCCTGTGGAAGCCAAAAGTGGGCATCCTCTATTTCTTGAAACTGCAGTCACATAGGTACTTATGAGCAGCCATGTGCCTCGGACCAAATGCAGGTTCTCTACAAAGTCAGCAGATGTCCTTTGACCATTCCTTCCGGTCATTTGACCTGAACCATTTCTCCGGGCCCATACTGTTAATACTTTCGCCCAAATAAAGGACAGAGTGATTTAATTGGTGAAAAGGGCAGAGTTCAATAGTAAAATCCTGGAAGCCAATCACGGGCTGACAGAGAACCATTGCCTATAGCCGTCAAAGCTCCTAGAATCTAACCCATGCTCTACTGTCCAAAGGGACACACCATGAAAAAACTTCCCAAGTGCCTTACGAGAACCAGAGGGAAATTAGGATATATTGGCAACCTCCGTGTTACCTCGTTTAAATGAATCCTCCAACAACAAAGACTACTGAGGAACTTCTATGTCTGATGCTTCCTTAGACTTGAATAACTACATATACTTACCTATATAGTAAATTATATATTTCATGTACACACACACACACACACAGCAAAACGGGTTGTTTATGGAGTGTTACTGTACCTATTTCATTTCTGTCACTGTGATAAAATATCCTGGCCAAAAGAAGCTTTGAGGAAGAAAAAGTTTATTTGGCTTACAATTCTGTGTTGTAGTCCATGATCGTAGAGATATCAAGGCTGCTGTGGAACATCCAGAGTCAAGAGCACAGAGAAACGCATGCGGCCATACTTAGCACGAAGCTAGTCCTCTCTCCTCCTCTCGAGCCCAGAGTCAGGCGATGGTGTCACTCACAATGGGCTGGCCCCTCCTACCTCAATTAGTAATCAAGACAATCCCCCACAGACATGCACATAGGGCAAACCAATCTAGCTAATTCCCCAAGGGAAACTTCCTTTCCCAAGGCATTCCAGTTATGTCAAGGTGATATTTAAAGCTAATTTAAAGCTAGCAGATGTGTGTGTGTCTGCTAGCCTCTTATTGCAGAGTCAGGGATGGGAACAACTCCCAGAGTGAACATTTAATAGTGTCGGGGCCAGAATCAACTCTGATTTCAAACAAGTATACATCTTTCCCTACTGCTGGCATCTCTGAAACCATGGTCGCTGCTGCTGCTACCTGGACTCCAACTCCTTTGCTTTCCATGCACAATAATTTCCTGTTATAGTCCCAGCCATAGTGGCTTACAGTCTAAGGAGTGGTGAATCTTGGTGATCATGTGACTCACAGTGAGTTAACATGCATTACATCCAAGGCAACTACTGGTCCAAGAGGCCAAGAGGTTAGAAAGAATCCTTAGTCCTCTGTGTTTTCTTGGTGCAATGTGAGACCTGCTTTCCCTCTCCTACTGAAGTGTCTTACAGTGACCCACCCCCGTCAGTGCTGCACAGAGGCTGCGGAGCAGGGATAAGGAGTGGAGCGTACCTGACGTCATAGCTGTGCGTAACAGTTTTACTGCATGTGTACTGGTCCCAATTATACCGTAGAGATGATACTAGCTGATGAGTCCTGAGTCCCCACTCCCTCCCCCCCAAAAGACTCCCACAGATATGGTATCCACTGAGAAAGATACTTCAGAGTCCCTTCTTGTGAGATAAAAATGAAGGCATGTCTTTTGTCTTTTTCAATTGTCCTTTTCTGACCCTCACAAAAGCACAGTTAACTGGGTAGTTAATTGGAAAAACATGACACAGATGAAAACTTTCAGTAGCATTAAGGTGTGTCTACTACAAAGGATGCCATTTGAGCTCCCAGTTCTCCGTGGGGACCGCTGTGGAGAGTAACCTAGACTTTGTCTTCTATGAGCAAAAGGTGTGTGTGTGTACAGTTTCTTCAACGTCTTCTCATATCAGATAGAGGAAATTCTCCCATTAAAAGTTATGTTTCGGGGTTGGGGATTTAGCTCAGTGGTAGAGCGCTTGCCTAGCAAGCGCAAGGCCCTGGGTTTGGTCCTCAGCTCAAAAAAAAAAAAAAAAAAGTTATGTTTCTGTGTATATTGGTGTGTGAGTATGTATGCATGAGTGCAGGTGTCTACGGAGGCCAGAAGAGGATTTGATCCCCTGGAGGGGGATTACAGATGGTTGTGAGTCAGCCAAGATGGGTGCTAGGAACCAAACTCTACTCCTCCACAAGAGCAGTATATACTCTAACCGCTGAGCCATCTCTCCATCTACCTCCATTTGTGTTGTCGCTTCCAATTCTCCCCTATGAGTGTGTGTATTTTATTGTACCAGCTTCTTACTGGTGGACATTACTTTTTTCTTCCAGTTTTCACATCGAAGAGCATGCCTTTAGTTATTAAACTCAAAGTGTACTTATCCAATCTGTGCTGAAGGAGAAGCCGTATCCCAAGCGTCATATGGAAGTGAGCACTCTGAGTCTCTTTACTCTTTAGCGTGGGGGCTAGCGCCGCCTCTGCTTTCCAGAGGTGGGAACTGAGAAGAGGCAGGCAATAAAGTAGCTTGTGTTCTGGGTCTTGTAGCTCGTAAAGCACAGCTGCCCTCTGAGCCCAGATGGTTTGACTCAAGACTCCACATTGACCTGAGCTGGGGCTCTGGTTAGCCTGCATTAAGGCAATGCAATTGTCTGTGACTGGAGTCCAGCAGTTGCCGAGCACACAGCACTTTGAAGGTAGGCCATAGTAGCACAGCCTATGCATCCTAACATACAGAAGCAGGAAGAGCGGAAGTTCGAGGTCAGCCTAGGCTAAGAGGCTGTCCCCATTGGAAGAGAGGAAGGGAAGGAGGAAGGATGGGAGGGAGAGAGGGTGGGAGGGGAAGGGAGGGAAAGGGAAGAGAAAAAAATGGGAAGAAAGAAAAAGGAGAGGAAAGAGGGTCAGAAGGGGCAGGAAAGGGAACAGAGAGACAGAGACAGAGACAGAGACAGAGACAGAGAGGCAGAGAAACAGAGAGGAGGAGGAGGAAGAAGAAGAAGAGGAGGAGGAGGAGGAGGAGGAGGAGGAGGAAGAAGAGGAGGAAGAGGAAGAAGAAAAAAGAAGAAAAGGAAGGAAGGAAAGAAAGGAAGGAAGGAAGGGAGGGGAGGGAGGGAGGAAATAGAGAAAGGACCCAAGACCAGGGAGATAGCTCAGTTGGTAAAGCACTTGCCTTGCAAACACAAGGGCCTGAGTTCAAATCCCCAGAAGCCACATAAAAAGCTGGGTGCAGTGCACATTTACAATCCCAGTGAAGTAATGATGGGAGAGAGAGAGACTGGCAGGTCCTGGAGCTCACTGGCCAGCTAACCTAGCACATTTGGTGACATTCCAAGCCAATGGGAGACTGTCTCAAACACAAAGGTATCTAAGAAAAATCACGCACACCCTCTCGCCTCACATGTGTGCGCTCCCCTGCACACGCAAATGCTTTCCCCAGAGTTTTACGTGGAACGAGTGAGAACAAAGAGGAAAGGATAGTGAACTGCGGCTGAGCCTATCCTGATGCGCTGCACACAGCTTTCTGGGAGTGAGACAACTGCATCCTCCTGCAAACAGGCAAACACGATCAGTTCCCTGCAAATGGGAAGTCACTTTAACCAGGCACGGAGAGGAAATAAGGGTGATGGCTCCAAGAACTGTGGCTTTTAAACCCTGCAGAATGGCAGCTCAGGCCTCCCACCGTTTTGAACAAAGCTTCCTGTGGCCCATGGGTTTAAATTAATGGTAAACATAATTTAAGCATGCCTTTAAAGGAAGCGTTTGTCTTAAGAAATCTTGCTTTAAAAACAAAACAAAATAAAAATCAAAGACAACGGGAGCTAAAATTACAGCTCCCCAGACAGAATACAATCAGTTTTATATCTCGGATCAGCTTAAAAGCCAAAGCTTATTCAATTCTTTTCTCTGGATCCATGATTTCTGTTATGGCAATTTTCATATTTAAGAATAGTTCTGCAAGTTACCCTCGGTGATTCTAATTGATTTCAGAGACTTGAGGAGAACCTTGCACATGCCTTGGGTATTCAACTCCCCTCCACTCCCCTTTTCCAAGCACCAAATGTGAAGTACAGGGAGGAGGTCCCTTTAGCACATTTAGTGCTAAGTAGCTCACTGCTCTAATTGAGCCCTGTCCTTTAAGGCAGTGGAAGCCCTGGCTGATTTGTTAGCAGTGGCAGAAGAGTCTGAGGGTGTGAATCACCTGAAGAGTAAGGGCTTTGATCTGAGTTCCTTGAACAGTTCCTTTGTGATTGTGAGCTGAGGAAGAGAGGAATTTGGAACCTGAAGATGGAAAAAACAAAACAGGAATGAATGAAGAAAGTTCAAGGCCAAGTTCAAGGCACTGTTTCTATCAGACAATCAAAAGAGGAAAGGAAAAAAAAAAAATCAATGGCTTCTAGGGAAAGACACAAATTTGTTGACCCTAGGAAAGGCCATCATTTCAGGAGGCATGATGGTAGGAGTGTGAGGTAGCAGGTCATATCACATCCTCAGTCAGGAAGCTGAGAGAGATGAATGCCCGAACCCATTGGTTGTTCACCCCCACACCCCGACTTCGGTCTGGAAGCCACGCCCAGGGGGTGGTGCTACCCAAAGGTAGGATAACTCCACCCTTGTCAGTTAAATCTCTCTGGAAACGCCTTCATAGACATACCAGACATGCATTTTTTTTTTTCGGAGCTGGGCACCGAACCCAGGGCCTTGCGCTTGCTAGGCAAGTGCTCTACCACTGAGCTAAATCCCCAACCCCCAGACATGCATTTTCCAGATACTCAATCCCACTGAGTTGGCACTCAAGATGAACCAGCACCCCTGCATCTATCTCTTGACACCCACTCCTGGGTGTTAGTCACCCTCCCATCCAGTATGTGTCATCAAACCTCCCACAGAAGACACACCTTCTAAGGCAGATTTAAGCTCAGTGACCGTTGTACACCTATGTTCATATCACCCAAAAGAGGAGTAGTGTGTCGTTTAGTCTATGTAGAATGGTTGAAATTGAATCTCAAAAGGTGACCTCTGCATTCAACAAAAGAACTAAGACATGGGGACAATTTCAAGTAAGGATTCCAGAGAAGTGTGTCCCTTCATCTTGGCTTTATATTCTCTACAAAGGAAAAACACAGGAGAAGACATTGAACCAGACCAAAGGCCTCCCGGTTATCTTCAGTGAAATGGCTGCTTTCTTATGGCTCCCCCCTTCTGCGTTATGTGGTTTGAGGGACACCTTCCACTGCCTTTTAGGTTATTCTACAATTCTACAGACTCCATAACAACTTCTAGCAATCGATCTACAGATAGAATCTGTCTGCTGGAGTGACACTTAACTTCTCTCTTCATTCTTGAGAAATAGGCAGGTTTGTAACTTTTTATGAACTTCTATCATGGCCTACACCTGCTTCCTCTTTGGAAAGTCTTCTTGGAATAGGTATACAATCATACTCCTTCCCCTACTAGCTGATGAGTTAAATTCCCTAACAGTTACTTAGAATCATCACTGGGATTGTCTCAATTCCTTAGCTCTTTTGCACATGTATGAAAACCAAGCTTTTATTTGATATCTTAGTCAGGGTTGCTATTCCTGCACAAAACATCATGACCAAGAAGCAAGTTGGGGAGGAAAGGGTTTATTCAGCTTACACTTCCACATTGCTGTTCATCACCAAAGGAAGTCAGGACTGGAACTCAAGCAGGTCAGGAAGCAGGAGCTGATGCAGAGGCCTTGGAGGGATGTTACTTACTGGCTTACTCCTCCTGGCTTGCTCAGCTTGCTTTCTTAAAGAACCCAAGACCACCAGCCCAGGGAGGGCACCACCCACAATGGGCTGGGTCCTCCCTCCTTGATCACTAATTGAGAAAATGCCTTACAGCTGGATCTCATGGAGGGATTTCCTCAAGGGAGACTCCTTTCTCTGTGATAACTTCACAAAACCAGCAAGCACAGATGACCCCTTGTCAAATTGACAAACAAATGCATCACCATTGAGCCTCAACCCTTCCCCAAGCTCTAAATAACTTTCAAAGTCCCACAGTCTTTACAGATTCTTACATATTAGATTTTCAATCGCTTTAAAATATCCAATCTCTTTTGAAATTCAAAGTCTTTCTACAATTCAAAGTCTCTTAACTGTGGACTCTACTAAAATACTTTCTTACTTCAAGAGGGGAAAATATCAGGGCACAGTCATAATCAAAAGCAAAATCAAACTAACCTTACAGTGTCTGGGATCCACTCACAACCTTCTAGGCTCCTCCAAGGGCTTGGGTCACTTCTCCAGCTCTGCCCTTTGTAGCACACACCTTGTCTTCTAGGCTCCAGCTGCCTGTTCTCCACTGCTGCTGCTGTTCTTGGCGGTCATCTCATGGCACTGGCATCTCCAAAACACTGCTCTCTTCTGCTGCAACCAGACTGCACTTTCACAACAGCCTCTCATAGGCTCTTTTCATGGTGCTAAGCCTCAACTTCTCTGCATGACTCCTTCAGTCCTGGGCCTGAACTGCCTCTGAGGCTGCCTTCACCAATCGCCTCTCCTCGCCTCTCACAGTGCCCAGCCTCAGCTTCTCTTCATGACCCTTTCCTGCCTTCAAACTCAGTACCACCTGGGTGATTCTTACACATTACCAAGTCTGGCTGCAGCACGAGGTATAACCGAGGCTGCCTCTAGAACACAGTTTCTCTGTGCTCTCGGTAAACAAATCCCAGAAGATTTCACTTTAGTGATGCAGTCTCTTCTTAATCACCGCTAATTTCTTAGCTCCAGCTGACCAGCATCAATTGTCCCAGTAATGCAAAGGTTTTGACTTTGTAGTTGTGGTACCTTGTTAACCACAGCTGATTCATCAGCCCCCAGCTAAGCAAAACCACAGAATCAAAACAGCAATGGCCCTGATAAAGAGTCTTTAATCTTCCCTCTGAAATTTCACGAGCCAGGCCTGCATCATTTGCACTGTTCTCAACATTGTCTTCCAAGCTCCTACAGAACACCCTGCAGAGTTCTTAACATCCTAATGGCTCTTCTAGCTTAAAATTCCAAAATCCATCCACAGTCCTCCCAAAAATATGGTCAGGCTATCACAGGAATACCCCACTCCCAGTACCAATTTGTTTTAGTCAAGGTTTGTGTTCCTGCACAAAACATCATGACCAAGAAGCAAGTTGGGGAGAAAAGGGTTTACTTAGCTTATGCTTCCACATTGCTGTTCATCACCAAAGGAAGTCAGGACAGGAACTCATACAAAGCAGGAACGTGGAGGCAGGAATTGATACAGAGACCATAGAGGGGTGCTGCTTAGTGTCTTGCTTCCCCTAGTTTTCTCAGACTGCTTTCTTATAGAACTCAGAACTACCAGCCCAGGAATGGCACCACCCACAATGGGCTGGGCCCTCTCTTCTTGATCACATCAAGAAAATGCTTTACAGCTGGATCTCATGGAGGCAATTCCTCAAGGGAGGCTCCTTTCTCTGTGATAATTCCAGCTTGTGTCAAGTTGACACACAAAACCAGCCAGTACAGCCTTTTTATTACATTGTCTTTAACAACGTATCCAAGTGCTATTAAACACTTCCAATTGAAGTAATTTATAAAACTACTCAAGCCATCACTTGCTTCTATGCTCGTCAAAAGCCCCTAGGTTCTCTGCAGGGACAGCATATGGAAATGTGGTTATTCCCTCGAGCCCCGCTCAACTTCCCAATCTCTCAAGTAAATTCCTCACATAATGTCAAATTCGATAGACAGAGAGAGAGAGAGAGAGAGAGAGAGAGAGAGAGAGAGAGAATATCGAGGAGGCATTTTTCACCATTTACCATTGTTTATTTGGTTCTCAGATTTCCATTCTGGAAAATGGCCGTGTATACGTGCAGAGAGAGAGAGGCTTTGAGGGCTAAGCCAACTCACCTATGGAAAGCATGGTCTGCAGCAGGCGATGAATAAACCTTGAATGGCACAAAAATCAAAGACTGGCTCAAAAGATGGTGTATTCACAGTCAGAAAGGCAATAAGCTGGGAGCAACGGCAGCTCTGAGTTCCTCCCCTACCTCCAGCCAGAACCCACCAACGAAACTAAAGCGTGGTATCTATCGTCATCTCTTAGAGTCTCCCTGCGAGCAGCGGTGCACAGAAGCAGAACACAGACATCTCAGATATCCTCTTGTTGGTCTACAAGGACCATTCTCCGCCTTCCTAATGCTGCAGCCCTTTTGCACAGTTCCTAGTGTGGTGGTGACCCCCAGCCATGAAATCATTTTCATGGCAACTTCATAACTATCATTTTGCTACTGTTGTGAACTATAATTTAAACATCTGCATTTCCTGGTGGTCTTAAGTGACCCCCCTGTGAAAGGGTCATTCTACTCCCCCCCACACACTAAGGTGGTCATGACCCACAGCTTGAGAAGCACCGGTCTGCCGGATTACCTATAGGTCTGTTCTATAAAATGTCTATCTCCCAACCCAGATAAATCATGTCCCAGGAAACAGAAGGAGCAGCCCAGGAACTTTCCAAAATAGACTTCAGATGCCTCAAAGGAAATCTTGGAAAGTCAAAGACATATTAGTAAAATGAAAAAATATTTTCAAATTCATGAGGGTAAATGCTGTAAATTATCATCCCGTGCACTTAAGGGTGAGTAAGAAAATACTGTGGAAAATGGTATTAGAGTAATAGTGTAGCTGTCTTAGTCAGGGTTCTCTAGAGTCACAGAACTCATGGGAAGTCTCTACGTAGTAAGGGGATTTGTTGATGACTTACAGTCTGTAGTCCAATTCCCTAACAATGGTCAGCAGCAGCTGTGAATGGAAGCCCAAGGATCTAGCAGTGGCTCAATCCCACAAGGCAAGCAGGCAAAGAAGAGAGCATCTTCCTTTTTCCAATGTCCTTATGTAGGTCTCCAGCAGAAGGTGTGTCCCAGATTAAAGGTGTGTACCACCATGCGTGGATCTGGTACTTGCTTTGTCCCAGATGACCTTGAACTCGGAGATCTCCTTGCCTTAGTCTCCTGGGATTTATAGCTACTATGCCTCAAGATTTCCATGCCAAGATCCAGGTCAAAAACTTGATCTCCCAGCCTCAAGATTAGGATCACAGGTGAGTCTTCCAATTCTGGATTTGTAGTTCATTCCAGATATAGTCAAGTTGACAACCAGGAATAGCCACTACAGTACCAGTACTTTTAAAATAAAAAGAAATGAACAACACAATATTTAAAGACGAGGAATGCCCTATTTGAGCAGGCAAAGAAGTACAGAGAAGGCTGTTTATCAAATTAAAGAATTACATGTCACTGGGGAAGCTGGCTCAACAGCAAATTCTCACTCAATGAGTCTGGATGGAGCCTGGGTTGTTCTGCCCTTTCAAGTGCGCAGAAGATACTAATTCCGTTTGTATAAAGAGCTGGGCTCTAGAGAACTATCATACATACACATTGAAGAAAATGTCCTTGGCTTTTAAGTGTGTGACTCTTAATTCAGCAAGGCTATTACCAGCTGCACCATCAGAGTTGTTTTTATTTACCTGAAGATGTAAAAACAATGCTTCTCACCATTTCCCAAAAATAGAAACATTGGCAACAATGTAAATGTCTGTCCACAGCAGGGGCCTGGGGCAAATTTGGCAAGCTAAGGACTATTTTAAGTACTTTAAAGAGGATATGGACAAACCTGGGAGAGCCTTGGGTATTCTATTCAGTGAATGTCTCAGTCGCCATTCTCATTGTTGTAACAAAATGCCTGACAACACCACCAAAGAAAGGAAAAGCTCATCTGGCTCATGATGAGAAGGACAGACCATCATGACCGGGAAGGTGCAGCGGCAGGAATATGAGACAGCTGATCACACTGCATCTGAAGTCAGGAAAAATGAGAGCTCACCCATCAGCCCACTTTCTTCTTTCTCCCGTTTTACTCAGTCTGCCATTCCAGTGCATAGGATGGTACCACTCACCATTGGCTCTGTCGCCCCACCACCACTACACCTCTCTATAAAAACACCCTCACCAATAGATTCTTAGGTACTTCAAACCCACCCCAGCTGGTAATGAAGATTAACCATCGCAGTCATCGTGAGGAAATCATCGTGGAACAATTCCCATACACATTTGGAAGAAATAAGGGGTAGATTATGTCATATACTTGACAATCTCCAGAAGGATAAACATCTGTCTTGTACTGCCTTCCCTGCATGGAGAGGTAAGAGGAAGGGTGGGTTGAAAGGGTCGCAGGTACAACTGAGGGGTATTTTATGAACTTTCATTATGAGAATTCATTCCCTGCATTGTTTCAAACAGAAAGAGAATGCTGACCCATAGAATTTGCTGTGGGTTAGAGTACATTCACGCATCGTGTTATAAGGGAATTGGATTTCAAAGACAATGAGGTCTGTTTGTAATTGTTAGAAACAGCCTAATCAGGTCCCATTCACCAAAAAACAAAAAAGGAAGGCAGATGTTTTGTACTGAAGGACTCTGTTCAGGTCTCTCTCTCTCTCTCTCTCTCTCTCTCTCTCTCTCTCTCTCTCTCAATGCTTCATTAAAAAAAAGGACAATGTATTAAACTTTCAAATAATATGAAACTAGAAAAATAGCTAATTATTTGGTGCATTCAAAAAAAATTCTCAGCTACGGGGAACACTGGACCAAAGCCTCAACAATGAAAATCACTTAGAATAAGTGCCAGTCGGATCCTTTCAAGTTGAAAACTCTAGCTGCACAAGTGGAAGATGTAAAAAAGTGTGATTTAATATAAATCTCATTGATGAGACAGGGACTTTAGCTGACTGGCACTCCGAGTGAGCTAAGAATCTAATTCGATTGCCATTGATCCCTGATTAGATTGCATGACAATAATAGGTTTGCTTCCGAGTCAGATCACACCCAACGTGCTTTCCGTTGCGTTCTGTGCTGGTTAAAGTCATTTTAACCAATATCAGCTATTGGCAGAAGTGCAACTGGCTCGTGGAAGGAATATTTAAAACTGTGTCATTTCCAAGTCTTCGGGGAAGAATATTTTTAATTATTGAAAATGCAGGGGAGGGAGGCAGGGCATCAGTTGAAAGAAGATGCCTCCAGATACAAAGCAGGGGCAGTTTCACAGGGGCAAATTACAAGGTAAGAAGCTAAGTTCATCTAGCAATCAAATAGGTTGTTCTGTCTACAACATCAGCAGTGGTAAGTTCCCATCTAAGTGCAATGCTCTGTCCAAGCCACGAGTTTCCAGTACCAGACTTTGCATTCTCTCCTCATGGAGTGGCCCTTAATCCAATCAGAAAGTGGTTGGTTATCCCAGAAACAGTCGTACCAGTATTGTACCAGCACTGGGCACATCTCACCTAGCAGGTTAACTTGTACCTTTTGTGAGATGGTGAGTTCTTGACCCCTGGGTATGTTTAAACAGAGGAAGAAAATCTACCTCTTGCTTGATGAGGTAGGAGAACATCAGTAGGGAGGTTTTAGAGTCCAATTCAGGGACTCTGAAACATGTACATTTGCTTGTGGTTTTCTTTCAATTTTTATTTTTTATGGATATTTTTTATCTACATTTCAAATGTTATTCCCTTTCCCAGTTTCCCGTCCATAAGCTCCCTATCCCATCCCCATCCCCCTTTTTCCCCCAACCACCTCCCCATTCCCGCCTCCCAACCCTGACATTCCCCTACACTGCAGAGTCCAGCCTTGGCAGGACCAAGGGCTTCTCTTCCCATTGGTGCCCAACAAGGCCATCCTCTGCTACATACACAGCTGAAGCTATGGGTCTGTCCTTGTGTAGTCTTTGGGTGGTGGTTTAGTCCCTGGGAGCTCTGGTTGGTTGGTATTGTTGTTTGCTTGTGTTTTCTTAATGTTTGGAAAGTGAAGTAAGATAATCTTTCTTACAGAAATAATTTCATTCATCCGATTAGTCTTACAAAGAACAATCTTTTTGGTTATAGTGGGGGAAATATACAAAAGACATTTCCCCCTGCCTCGTGAGGCATGGTTCCTTGAGCACACCGGTTAAAAATGAAATTGAATTGCAGGTCTGCAGCAGATGGGATCCTCCACAGACTCTCATCCTAGTAGAGGTGAAGAGAATTCCTCACAGGTCTTCATACTTCTGCAACTGTCATCGCTGCACGGATGGCTGCCACTTGAGGCCTGGAATTTTCTCTACAGTTCCTGTATACACAGGCAGTGGGTTCTGATGATATTCAGGAAACATTATCCTCACCACTAAGCAATAGGCACTCCTACTGAGTCAGGCACCTTTGACCACTCGGCCACCCTGACACCCACTTCTAGGCAACAGGCACCAGAGCTGTAGACACATGTCTCTGCTCCAGACCTGTCCTCCAGTGGAGGACCGTATTTTGTTTTGTGACAGCTACTCTGTTGTTACCAACGACAGCCTTCTTGCACAAGATTCCCACATATCCCTGGCCCCAACTTCTTTGGGATGAATATTTATTTATTTGGTTTATTGAGACAGGGTCTCCAATGTGCAACCTGGGCTAGCCTCAAACTCGTGAGTCTCCTGCCTCTATCTAAGTGCTAGGACTATAAACAGGTCCTCATCATTATGAAACTTAATCTGGTATTTTTTCCTATTATGAAGAAATTTGAGTGGCAAAACCATGTGGTTGTAAAAACAAAGGGTAATTTTGAATCCTCAGAATCATTCAAACCTCAGAAATACCTTGCTCTCCATAAACTGTCGACACATGCAAGCTGTATTTCACAGAATGGTTAACTGTTTGTCCTTTAGAGGAAAAGACCCGAAGGGCTCTTGCTGGATATCCCAACACCCACTCACTGGCTTCCCAGCACCCACCAACAACCTTCCCAGCACCCACCAACAACCTTCCCAGCACCCACTCACAGCACCCTTCCTTCTCTTCCTGGAAACTAATCACCTCTCTCCCAGGTCACCGGGAAAAGTCCACGTTTAAAAGTCTATGCCATTCGACATAAGTCGTAGCTTAATGCAGGACTTACAGGGAGGTTCGTTTCCCTGCCTCTTGCTACTTCCTCACTCTCCTGTGAGTTGAACGTGGCATTCATGACTTGGTCCACGCTGGCTAAGATCACAGAACAAGTCCCGTGAGGATGAGGGTCCCCACTGTTAGGGGAGCACCCTGGAAAGTGGAAGAAATCCAGCGAATCCCCAAATACACATCAGACCACTGACTACTGCACACACCTTACATAGGAAAACAACCAGACAATTAACAGCTTCGTTGACGTAAGATCTACCTATCACTGAACAGACAACACCCTGACTTTTAGTACATTTATTGAACTGCATGATCACTTTTCCCTTCAATTTTATTTCCTGTCCCCACCCCGGTCCCCATGCCTGACCCTGACCAACTGTCAGCATTCTTTCTCTGAACATGCCCTTTCTGGATGTTATGCTTCTACCAGGCAGAGCTCTCTAGAGAAGCAGAACCACCAGGATTATTACAAGAAGAAACTTAAGAGACTGGCTCACACGACCAAAGGCAGCACAGTTCCACCGTGGTAGAAAACCAAGTAGATGCTCAGTCCAAGAAACCGGAAGCCTCAGAACAAGGAACCCATGGTGCAACAGTGGTCTGAGACCCGGGGCCTGGAGGTTTCCCAGAGAAGGATGATGTGCGTTCCCGCTGAGAAGCTGGAGAAGTCAGAGACTGAGATCTACAGGTGATGGTGGCAGTAATAGATACATCCACTCGAGAAAACTGATGCGTGGACACCCTCGCACGCTCCGAACGACATGTGCCATGTGCATCTGGGCTGCCACCCCATGCTGGTGCCCTCTACGTTCGGGATGGGGTGTCCCCTGCAGTTTCTGTCCGACGTACCAGTCATCTCCAAAATCACCGTCTCAGACACACCCAGACTGTGTGCTTTACTGATTTGCTAAGCGTTTCTGACCTCAACCCAACTGACAGTCACAATTAACCGTTCCCCCCGTAAAGGCGGTCACACAATATAAGCTCTTACGCATCTGACTTTCGAGGTTTATCTATGCCGTAGAGCACCAAGAGCTATTGTACTCTCTCTTCAAAATCGAATACGGCGGTATCGCTTGTCAATAATACCACAAGGCTAAAGCTTTTGCAAAGAAAACTGACACAACCATTTATTTATCTGTCCTGATGCAGGCTGCCTTTTATTTCTCTTGGCGAGGCATCTGGGAGTCACATAGAAAGACCAGGTGGTTGAATTATGTCTGACTTTTACAGAAATTGACAAACTGTTTACCAAAGGGGCTGGACCACTTTACAATCCCACCAGCGGGCGTGAATGCCTTCCTTTCCACTTCCTTACCACGGGTATTTTTAAAGTCTTTGTTACCAAAACCATTCTTAGAAAGGGTACACTAGCATCTTACTGAGGCTCTAATTTACATTTCCTTGATAACTAATATTGATTCCTTTCATGCATAATTATTAGTCATTCTAGTCACATTTTCTATAGAAAAAATATCTCTTTGAGTCTTATTCAATTTAAATTAATGTATCTTAATTTTTTTAACTAAGCATTCATCGAAGATTCAATACAGGTGTCAGTAATTAGTAATTAGTCAAAATATTGCTCTTGGTTTCTGGTTTATCCTTTCATTTTTCTGGATCTCGAATTTTGTATGAATTATAAATTTTGAATGAGTTCAACTTACCAAACATTAGTTTGGTAATAAAACATTAGTTTTATTGCTTGTGCTTCTGGTGTCTTGTCCCACAAAATCCCTTACTAAAACAGAGATGTGAACATTTACTTACACACTTTTTTAGAGTTTTGCTGGTTTTTTGGATTTTTGTAGCCCATGGTTCCTTTTGCACTCTTTTTCCAGTGCAAAGGAAAAATACCAAGTTTGTTTCTTTATTCATTTGGGGTTTTTTTGCATATAAATATCCATTGCTTGATTATTCTCATTTGGAAAAGTTCCCTTTTCATGCCTTGACACTTTTGTTGAAAATGGATATACCATGAATGTGAGGGTCTGTGGAGTTTCAGTTCTCTTTCTTTGATCTATAGTAGGGTTTGTTTATGTTCTACTGGCCAAATCCAGCCTACTACATTTCTTGTAAATAGAGTTTAATTAAACACAGCCATGTGTTTATATGTTGTCTTGGCCACATTTGTGGCGGTAGAGTTGGGAATTGCAACACAGTACCTCAACCTCTCAAATATTCACTAGCTGGGTGTATAGTTTGCCCATCACTGTACCTGGCAAGAAGCAAGCTAATGGAGGGAGGGTTTACCTTAACTAGTGATTTGAGGGGACAGTCTGTCATGGTGAGGAAGGCATGATGGGAGGAGCAGCCTGAGCTCAGAGGATCAGGAAGTCAAAAGATTCCCATCAGGGTCCTCCTTTCCCTTCAGTTAAATCTGGTGTCCCTGCCCGTGGAATGGTGACATACATGTCTAAGATGACCTTCACCCAGTTAAACCTCTCTGCAAATGTCATCACAGACACAATGACACATGTGTCTCCTAAGGGAGTCTAAATCCCACCAAGCTAACATTGAAGACTAAACATTTCTATGTCCCTAACAGATAAGCTTACCCTATGTCACTATCATATTATCCTGATTAGTAACCATGGTTTAGAATTAATCGTGAAGTCAGCTGAAATAAACTCTCCGTCTTTCTCCATAGAACTAGGGACATGGTACCTCCATATAAATTTTAGGAACAACTCATTAACTTCTGTAAAATACTATCCTAGGATAAGATAGGAGTTAAGTCTACAGACCCATTTTGGGAGAAGAATCATCCTAGAAATGGTGGCTTCTTCTGTCTGAGACTATGACATCTCTCCATTTCTTTAAAACTCCAGTTTTTCTTCAATGTTTCTTCCTCTTCAATGATAAGATTTTGGTTTTTATAATAAATGTACTTTTAAGTAAGTTATTTATATTATAAATTATTGTCTTCTTAATTTTGGAATTTTTATCGCACATAGTGAACATACAACTATGTTTTTGCACACTGCTCTATGAACCAATTTATTTGTAGATGGAAAACTGAGTCTTTTTGACATCTGATTAAAAGTAAAATTTTCTTCTAATATCACTATAATATTCAACAACATATATTGGACAATTGGTCCATACAAGAAAATTTCCCCATAGTCACAATATTTTTTTTTCTTTTTTTCGGAGCTGGGGACCGAACCCAGGGCCTTGCGCTTGCTAGGCAAGCGCTCTACCACTGAGCTAAATCCCCAACCCCAGTCACAATATTTATAACACTGCCAAAGCAAACTGTTAAAAAATGATTTTTTAATTCTCTTCATTTGTTTGTATGTATTTTTTTACATTCTACTCTATTGTAAGACAGAGGAAATAAATAGATTTACCTGTCTTTAGAAACATAAACTACACGTGTAGTTTCAAAGAACTTCTCTGTCTGGAATACCAGTTGAGTTCTGACAAAATCATCAGTTAAGATGCATGAGAAGCCATCTTGATGTGTCTTACAGCCTCCTGCTAAACCCCTCACTTTCCTGTGAGTGCGGTAACCTTGGCCAAAGGCGAAATCTGCCGTGAAGATTAAACACTTGTCATTTCTGGGAGAAAATACCATCTTCAGCGCCTCTGTGACTTTGTACTAAACACCAGAGGAGAGTTTGAGGCACCCCTAGCAAAACAACCAAATGGGTGAAAGCCAAGAAAGAAGACAGATAACAGGACTCCAGACAAGGAGCTGCGAAACCAGAAGATTTATTGAGGTGCAGAGATGGGAATGTTATCGGTCCATACAAGAAAATTTCCCAGTAGCCACAGTATTTATAACACTGCCAAGACAATCTATGGGGGAAAAAAATGAAGAAACGGTTCAAATTTTCGGGTGTTGTACAAGGTCCATTGTTCTCACTGGCATTGTAGCTGGCTAGTGTTCCACACGACTGAAACTCTTAGTATCGTTATGGTAGACAATTCCTTACCAGAATAATATTATAGCTCTGTTTACTACGTTGTTGAATGTATTGATATTAGGAGAAAATTTTACTTTTTTTTTTTTTTTTTTTTTTGGTTCTTTTTTTTTTTTTCGGAGCTGGGGACCGAACCCAGGGCCTTGCGCTTCCTAGGTAAGCGCTCTACCACTGTGCTAAATCCCCAGCCCCGAAAATTTTACTTTTAATCAGAAGTCAGCAAGACTCGGTTTTCCATTTACGAGTTTACATTTTTGAGACTTGAAATAGTTTTCCGTACTATATTTGACTTTACCTACTTAAGCCTTTATTATTTCCTCTGTTAGATGTGTTTTCTGGTGACATGTAAAATGTGTCATGTCCACTTAGTGACACAATCGATGGCCCAACACGTCACCTGTGTCGTGAGGTAGGCGATTCCTCGCAGTAGACAGAGGGACACTTCCTGGGATCTATTCCCATGTCAGAACACCCGTCAGCGATCTACTTACACAGAACCATAAACGTCATAACCAAATCCTTCTAAACATAACTCTAATGCATCCCCAGCTTCCTTTGACTCTATCTGAAAACTGCATACGAACACCTTACATCGCCTCTCAGACAGACAGTTATATAACAGAGGAGAATTGAAGGTGATGGTGGTTTTGTTCCTTTGAATTTTACAGAAAGTCATCCTTGTAAGCCACATTGTCTTGAATGCCAGCCATAGCCCTTGAAGGGACCCAGAGAAGCGGAATAATCCCGTGCGGTACCTCTTCAGCTAAAAGATACTGGAGAAGTAAATAAAAATGACTGTGCACAGGAGGTTTGGAAAAGGAGAGGAAGGGATGGGAGTTACAAACTGTCTTCTATACACCAGAAAAGCTAAAGTATTTCATTTGGATACGATGGTAACAATGTTTGTTAAGTGAACCCTGCTGGGGGACTAACTTTCTAATGGGGGTGTGGGGAGGATCAGGAGTTGATATTTCTATTAAAACAACACAGCCAACAACTCTAGGATTGTCAAACTTCAGATGATAGGCAGTGAGAGAGATGGCCATTCCATTGCTCACTGCCGTTCAGTCTGTCCCCACCTTCACAACTATTATGCTGAAAGACAGCTAAGTACCACATCCTGTAATTTCACGGATACAAGCGTTGTGCTATTAAAAATGCAAGTGTAGGATCCTAAAGTCGCTTTATATACCCTTAAGCCGCATATCTGCTGAGAGCTTGAAATACACATGGCCCCCTGAGCTTGGGACACGGCTCAGAAGGCAACAGCTTGCCACCAAGCCTGCCACTTTCAGGACCCACAAGGTGAACCGAAAGAACTGACCCCCTACAGTCTGTCCTCTGACCTCTGTGGGCTATGCTGTGGCACAAATGTACCCTGCCTACCCTTCTCCACTCACCCAAATTAAATAAGATTTAAATGTATTCTAACATATTTAAAGAAATGTAGCCTAAAAGAAGGAGGAAGGTCCAAGAGAGGATGCTTAAATCTCACCTAAAGAAGGGAATAAAAGGGGTTGGGGATTTAGTTCAGTGGTAGAGCACTTGCCTAGCAAGCCCAAGGCCCTGGGTTCAGTCCTCAGGAGGGGAAGAAGGGAATAAAATATTCATAGGTGGGAGGGAACTGGGGGGAAAGGGGATGGGGAGAAGGGGGATTCAGAATCAGGTGAGGGGAGGGGCAGGAGAGATGGTCAGATGACAGTGAGAAGGAATGGAAATCTGCAACTGGCAGGAGTAGGGAGGAGGGGGATCTCAAGGATGTGACAGAGACCTGGGATAGGGGAGGTGCCCAGGAATCATTGAGGGTGTCCTTAGCTATGACTCACAGCACTGGGGACATGAATCCTGAAGATGCCATCTCCTGTAGCCAGGCAGGAACTCCAATAGAGTGATAGGGACACCAATCTACCCACAAAACTTTCAACCCAGAATTAATCCTGTCTACAAGAAATGCAGGGACTGGGAATGAAGCAGTGTCTGAGGGAATGGCCAACCAATAACTGGCTCAACTTGAGACCCATCCCATGGGCAAGCACCAATCCCTGACACTATTAATGGTACTCTGCTCTGCTTGCAGACAGGAGCCTAACATGGCTACCCTCTGAGAGGCTCCACCCAGCAGCTGACTCAGATGCAGAGACCCACAGCCAAACAGTGGATGGGGACTTTTATGGAAGAGTTGAGGGAAGGATCAAGGGCCCCAAAGGGGATAGGAACTCCACAGAAAGACCAACAGAGTCAACTAACCTAGACCCTTAGTGCTCTCAGAGACTGAACCACCAAAGAGCATGCACAGGCCAGATCTGCACATAAGAAGCAGATGTGCAACTCGACCTGCCTGTGGGTCCTGAACAACTGAAGCAGGGGCTTTCCTAAAAGCTGTTGCCTGTACAGAGAATATGTTCCTCTAGCTGGGCTGCCTTATCTGGCCTCAGTGGGAGAAGACGTACCTACCCCTGTAGAGATTCGATGTAACCAGGGTGGGGAGATGCCCAGGGGGGACCTCCACCCTTTCAGAGGGAGGGGGAATAGGGAAAGGGTTTTGGGAGGGGGTCCCCAGAAGGGGGGCAGAGATTGAAAAGTAAAGTGGATTTGAAAAAAGAAATTAGCTTATGCATATTGATATAAACTGCATGTTAAAGATAGTAAAAAACAGGGGCTGGGGATTTAGCTCAGTGGTAGAGCACTTACCTAGGAAGCGCAAGGCCCTGGGTTCAATCCCCAGCTCCGAAAAAAAAAAAAAAGAATGTTTTAAAAGATAGTAAAAAACAAAAACAAAAAACAAAAAAAAAAAACAAAAAAAAAAAAAAAACAAAAACCTCAAATATAGCCAGGTGGTAGCATGTAATCCCAGCAGGTGCAAAGTAGATCTCTGAGTTCAAGACCAACTGGACTACAGAGTGAGTTTCAGGACAGCCAGGGCTACACAGAGAAACCCTGTCTCAGAAAACAAAAAAGAAAACAACAACAACAAAAACAATCGAGCATCGGTATCTTAGTCAGGGTTCTCTAGAGTCACAGAACTTATGGGCAGTCTCTGGATAGTAAGAGAATCGGTTGATGACTTACAGTCTGTAGTCCAACTCCCCAACAAGGATCAGCAGCAGCTGTGGATGGAAGCCCAAGGATCTAGCAGTGGCTCAGTCCCACAAGGCAGGCAGGCAGGTGAAAAAGAGACTCTTCCTCCCTCCAATGTCCTTGTGTAGGTCTCCAGCAGAAGGTTTGTCCCAGATTAAAGGTGTGTACCACCATACCTAGGTCTGGGGCTTCCTGTGTCCCAGGTGACCTTGAACTCAGAGATCTCTTTGCCTTAAGCTCCTGGGATTCATAGCCACTTTGCCTCAAGATCTCCATGCCAAGATCCGGGTCAGAAACTTGAATCTCCCAGCCTCAAGATCAGGGTCACAGGTGAGCCCTCCAATTCTGGCTTAGAGTTCATTCCTGATATAGTCAAGTTGACAACCAGGAATAGCCTCCACAATCAGGATCACAGAAATGTAACTTAGAAAAACAATGTAAATATATTGAATTAAATAAAACATATTAAACAATTTAAAATGGCACTTAGAATACAAGTTGAAGTATTAACATTACATTGGGTAAAATAAAGCACCTAAAATTAATTTTGCCTCTTTTTTCTCTATTTAAAACACGACAGCTGTAAAAACTAAGACTTGCACACACGGCTCACATGGCAGCATGACTGAGGCATGTTTTGCTGAGGGCACACTTCTCTTCTTCTGGTTTGTAGAATTACTGATGTCGTTCTTCGGCACACTTGCAACGGTTCAATCTCTTCTCCAAGACAGAGTTAAATTTTAGAATACTAAGAGCTAAAATGCCTCCCAGAATGGGAAAATGACATATCCATCACGACACTGAATCGCTCTATTAAAGCATTATATAATTACATTGTTCCACGAATTTGAAGTCAACTCAAGAATTTCTTTAAAGTAATGTGTATATTCTCCAAATTGTTTCTCCCTTTATGCCTCTCTAAAATATTTTAAATCATGTGAAATTGGAACAGAAGACTTCCATAACGTTTTAAGTAATCTTATAAGGAAAATGTAAAAGCAAGGAAGAAGACATTTAAAAAACCCAAATGCTTTTTATAAGTGTTCAAAGTTATTTGTTACAGTAAATATTGTACTGATTCGTCTTTCAGTATTTCTAAGTCTACAATTCACAAACTTACATGATTTTATTGAAATTGTACAGTTACAATTATATATAGTTATATATACTATATGTGTATACATAGGAAAATATAAATAAATATGTATTTTATATGTGTAATTATACATAGCTATAATTGAAAAGCACTGAAGGTGGGGCAAGTCCCTGATAGGCTAGAATAGAGCATGTAATCATCTCGAAGGATCAAGGGGGCAGATTTCATTCTTTGAAAAGATAAACAAAGTTGAGACACCTTAACTAAACTACCCAGGAGAAAAAGATCCCCCCCAAAGATGAAAATGTGGGGTCTTACAACAGATACCACAGAAATCCACAATATTAAGGAATAGTTTGAAAACTATGTGTGACTTAACAGGAAAACCTGAAAGAAAACGAACAGATTTCTGGCCATATATACCCTACAATGAGCCAACAGGAATTTCTTTATAAGCCCTAGGTAGGCCAAGAGCAAACAATAAAATTGAGTCATTAATAAAGCACCACCTTAAAAAGGAAGGGGAAAGAGGAAGGAGAAATGTCCAGGATGAGAGAGACTCATTGCTGGATTTCCACAGGCATCTGAAAACCTATGAGCACTCACGGAGCTCTGCAATCTTGTCTATTAAATAGACAGTGAGGGAATCTTCCAAGGCCATTTTATTAAGGCTGCCATCACTGTGCAAAAGCCTGAGAGGGAAATAAGAATTAAAGACAACTACAGGCTAACATCCCCTTGGGTCTTCAACAGAATACATGCGGATTGAAGTCAACAACGCATTGGGAAACGATCTTACGCTGTGGCCAAGTTGGTTTCGTTCCAAAGAGTAATACAAAAATGGTTCAATGCATGCAAATCAATACATGTTAATTCAGTAAGAGAACCAAAACGACTGTCTTCACAGATCAAGATCAAGAGGTAAAAAGCTTTGGATAAAAGTTTTAACATCCCCCATGATCCAGAATTATTCAGGTATGGGAAGATCCTGTGAAAACTATATATGACAGACCCACACGCCACAGCATAACGGTGTTGTGAGGGAGCTAAAGACGCCTCCTCTAAAATCAGGAACAAGTCAACGGTGCTGCTTCTGACCACTCTTACACAACAGAGCACTAGGTATTGAAGCCAGAGCACTGAGGGAAAGAAGATTAAATAAATGAAAGGCATACAAACAGAGAAGGAGGAAGTTGATTGATGCCTGTTTGCACGTGACGTGTTTTTATAGCTAGAAAACCCTAAGACTCCACTGAAAGAATCTCAGAACCGATAATGGCAGCAACATAACAGGATACAAAATGCAGTAGCTTTGGTGTGTGTCGACAACGAACCTGAGGTACGACAAAACGCACTAGCGTAAACCGAACCAAGAAGGTGAAAGACCTGTACAGGGACACTTGGGAAACACTGACCAACGAAATTGGAAAGGGTGTTAGAAAGTAGGCAGATTTCTCATCTTCATGGAGTTGGAGAACAAAATGATTAAAACGGGCACACTACCAAGGGTGACTTAAAAGAATCCCCCATGAAGAGACCAATGACGTTGTTAGCAAAGATGGGAAAGCAAGCCCAAAGTCCACATGAAAACACAAAAGCTTCAAGTTGGGAAAGCGATTCTAGGTGGAAGAGAAATTCTGGGAACATTGTTATGCCTTCGTTCAGAATGACAGTCATTGTGACAGTATGGTGTGGGCTTAGAAGCCGGTGTATAGATCAGTGGAGCAGAATAAAGAGTGCGGCCACAGATATCTGCTATTTTCTTGCAATGGTATCAAAACGTATGTCAGAGAAAAGACATCCTCTTTGACGAGTGGTCAAACAGAATTCTGCGAAAATGGAGTGTTCATAGAGAGTGAAACCAGCCTGTCCCTCAGTCTGTACACGAGGCGATGCAAAATGGATCAGAGACCTTGGAGTGAGATCCAAGATGTAAGCGCTGCTAGGAAAATCCACAGAAGGAACAGTTCAAGTCATTGGCAGGCGATGCTTTGCTAGACCGGATTCTGGTAGCCAGAGAAACAAAAGCAAGGACTAACGAATGGTATTTCACAACGTTAGAAAGGCTTCGCCATACAGCCAAGCGAAGCAGCGAACAGACAACCCATGGAGCAGAAGCAAGTTCTGTGCCTCATCTGGCAAAGC